>NC_088242.1:62173777-62473777 GCF_036934945.1 Oncorhynchus masou masou | reverse complement strand
AGTGTTTGTATCAGTATTTATATCAGCAGGCAGACCTCAAATCCCTGCTGTGGGGGAGGAGGAGGAGAGGGATGATGGGGAGATGCTGTTGGGGAGGAGGAGGAGAGGGATGATGGGGAGATGCTGTGGGGCTCTAGGCTCCACTGACAGCCCTGTCTGCCTCTGTCTCTGTGCTCAGATCGGCTACGCTAGTTTGTTCATTTCTGTAAACAAACGATCTGCACCACGAGGAATTGCTGGCGGGAGATGGAGGTTGGAGTGGGGGATGAGAGGAGGAGGGGATGAGTGGGGAGAAGTCCTAGGCTCAGGTCTGTTGATTTCCACTACATTGGGAGGGTTTGTGAGAGAATTTACCTAACGATCATGGAGTCTGTGGGGCAGACTGGTTTGGTCTGTCAGCTGGTTGGTTCTCAGCCCTGTGGCAGCCAGCCCTCTGCCCCTCAGGCAGGGACATATCCCTCTCGTCACTCCCTGGGCCTAGGACAGTCAACAAAGGACAACTGCCAACTCATAGTTGAGCCAAGTGTCCTCATTATTGCAACTTACTTTCTGGTTATTACATTAGCATGGCTAGTTGGAAGACTTTGCGAAAAGTTGGCCTGATTTCACACTGACTACTCTTGACAACTTCTGATATCTGATCCAACCATAATTGGATGTTGCTCTGACATTGTTGTTCTGTGGGGTGTCTGTTAACAGGTGTTTGGATTGTCTCCAGTGGGTGCATTTGTCCTTATGTTGATGTTCTGTGGATGTTCTTCTCAATGTTGTCTCATGTCAACATAGTTGAGGTTGACATTTAGAAAGTGTCACACACTGTCTGTCTGAGTAGACCATAGAGCATCTCTTGTTGCTTCAGGAGATTGTCCAACCCCCCCCCCACCCCCCTCTTTCTCTGCCTCCTTATCCTCCTCTCCTCTACTCTGTTCTCTCCATCTAGTATCAGCTGCTTGCTATCAAGCCTTTAAATAACGTGTTTGACAAATTTTCCAACAGCCAAACTCTCTGGTAGGTTATTTCTTTATTTTATTGTGTCTGTGTTTTCTAAGAGCTGCAATATTATACTCCTGTCTCCCGCAATTCCATCCAGCAATTGGAAGTTGTAAAATCTTGTGAGAGAGCAGTTGTTTAGAAAAAAAGCAAATGATTTAATTGTGCCCAAAACCAAACCATTGCATTCTGTATACTGTGTTGCACAGACACTAAAGCCACACACTTTCTTTGTAAAACAGAAGTGTCTGGTCTGTTAATGACCTCAAGTTCAAAGTGTCGTGCCCACACGCTTGTATCCCATACACCACTGCCTGCTACACAAAATGCTCTCTCTCTCTCTCTCTCTCTCTCTACCTCTCTCTCTCTCTCTCTCTCAACTGCCTCCCACAAGACACTCCTTGAAACTCTTTATTGCAGTAGAATTTCAAGATTGAACAAAGATCAAAAACAAAAAGCAGTGGCAACCAAGATGGCGGATCATATTTGGCTGAGAATCCTCTTGCCTCAGCAATATGGTACTCGTACACCAATGTATACCATGTTCCCTTCTGACATTTAAGGGCAGGTTTATGACTGCCAAAAATCATAACAATCAAAGGACATTGTTAGTACCTAATTAGCACGGTAAAAGCACTTGGGAACACGCTTACTTTAGTACTCCTAAATACAATTTGGATATTGCCCCAACAGATCCACAGATGATGCAATTGCCATCTCACTGCACACTGCCTTATAGCATCCCGACAAGAGGAATACCTATGGAAGAAGGCTGTTCATTGACTATAGCTCAGCCTTCAACACCATAGTGCCCTCCAAGCTCATCACTTAGCTTGGGGCCCTGCGTTTGAACCCTGCCCTGTCTTGGACATCCTGATGGGCATACATCAGGTGGTGAAGGCGGGTAACGATACCTCCTGCTTCACTGATCCTAAAAATGGGGGCCCTCACAAACTTCTAAAGATGCACCATTGAGAGTATCATGTCGGGCTGTATCACCGCCTGGTACGGCAACTGTACCATCCCCAATGGCAGGGCTCTCCAGAGGGTGGTGCGGTCAGCCCAGCGCTTCACTGGGGGACACTGCCTGCCCTCCAGGAGATCTATAGCACCCGGTGTCACAGGAAGGCCAAGAAGATCAGTCAAGGACCTCAGCCACCCGACCCACGGCCTGTTCACCCCTCTACCATCTACAAGATGGAGACTGTCGAGCCCGATGTGAACGATATACTGCTTTCTTGGGAACAGGCCCAGATCTCTGTGATTTGTGTGAAGAAGAAACAAAGGGGCCAAATGGCAGGCTTTCTGAGTATTCGCAGGTGATCGAATAAAACCACACTTCCTTCCATTCTGCTAGCAAACTTGCAATCTTTGGAGAATAAAATTGAGGACCTACGCACAAGATTAAACTACCAATGGGACATTCAAAACTGTAATATCTTATGCTTCGTGGCTGAACAAAGACACTATCAACAGGCAGAATAGAACAGCGGCATCTGGTAAGACGAGGGGCTGCGGACTATGTATTTTTGTAAATAACAGCTGGTGCATGATATTTAAGGAAGTCTCGAGCTATTGCTCGCCTGAGGTAGAGTATCTCATGATAAGCTGTAGACCACACTATCTACCTAAAGAGTTTTCATCTTTATTTTTTTGTAGCTGTTTACATACTACCACAGTCAGAGGCTGGAACTAAGACAGCATTGAATGAGCTGTATTCCACCGTAAGCTAACAAGAAGAAAAATGCTCACCCAGAGGTGGTGTTCCTAGTGACTGGGGACTTTAATGAAGGGAAACTTAAATCCGTTTGACAAAATTTCTATCAGCATGTTACATGTTCAACCAGAGGAAGAAAAACTGTGTACCACCTGTACTCCACAGAGACGCATGCAAAGCTCTCCCTCGCCCTTCATTTGGCAAATCTGACCATAATTCTATCCTCTTGATTCTTGTTTACAAGTAAAAATTAAAGCAGGGAGCACCAGTGACTAGATCAATAAAAAAGTGATCGGATAAAGCAGATGCTAAGCTACAGGACTGTTTTGCTAGCACAGAATGGAATATGTTCTGGGATTCCTCCAATGGCATTGAGGAGTACACTACATCAGTCATTGGCTTCATCAATAAATGCATGGATGACGTCGTCGTCCCAGTGACCGTACGTACATACCCCAACCAGAAGCCATGGATTGCAGGCAACATTCGCACTGAGCTAAGGGCCAGAGCTGCCACTTTCAAGGAGCGGGACTCTAACCCTGAAGCTTATAAGAAATCCCGCTATGCCCTCTAACGAACCATCAAACAGGCAAAGCGTCAGTACAGGACTAAGATCGAATCGTATTACACCGGCTCTGACGCTCGTCGGATGTGGCAGGGCTTGCCATCTATTACAGACTACAAAGGGAAGCATCGCCGAGAGCTGCCCAGTGACACGAGCCTACCAGATGAGTTATGCTGCTTCTATGCTCGCTTCGAGGCAAGTAACACTGAAACATGCATGAGGGCACCAGCTGTTCCGGAAGACTATGTGATCATGCTCTCTGTAGCCGATGTGAGTAAGACCTTTAAACAGGTCAACATTCACAAGGCCGCTGAGCATTTGCTGACCAACTGGCAAGTGTCTTCACTGACATTTTAACCTCTCCCTGTCAGAGTCTGTAATACCAACATGTTTCAAGCAGACCACCCTAGTGCCTGTGCCCAAGAACACTAAGGTAACCTACCTAAATCACTACCGACCCGTAGCACTCATGTCTTTAGCCGTGAAGTGCTTTGAAAGGCTGATCATGGCTCACATCACCACCATTATCCCAGAAACCCTAGACCAACTTCAATTTGCATACCACCCCAACAGATCCACAGGTGATGCAATCTCTATTGCACTCCACGCTGCCCTTTCCCACCTGGACAAAAGAAACATCTACGTGAGAAAGCTATTCATTGACTACAGCTCAACATTCCACACCATAGTGCCCTCAAAAGCTCATCACTAAGCTGAGGACCCTGGGACTAAACAGCTCCCTCTGCAACTGGATCCTGGACTTCCTGATGGGCTGACCCCAGTTAGTAAGAGTAGGATTCAACACATCCGCCACACTGTTCCTCAACACAGGGGCCCCTCAGGGGTGCATGCTCAGTCCCCTCCTGTACTCCCTGTTCACTCATGAATGCATGGCCAGGCATGACTTCAACACCGTCATTAAGTTTGCTGATGACACAACACCACCACAGTCAGAGGCTGGCACTAATGTTGCTTGACATTTTATTTAGTGGGGTGTTAATTCCTTTAATTTGGTTTTAGTATATTTTTTTACACATTTCTTTTTCTCCAGTTTTTCTTTGAAACGATGAGACAGCCTATAGGGAGGAGGTCAGAGACCTGGCCACGTGGTGCCAGGACAATAACCTCTCCCTCAATTAAGACAAAGGAGATGATTGTGGACTACAGGATAAAGTGGACCAAGCATGCACCCATTCTCGTCGACGTGGCTGCAGTGGAGCAGGTTGAGAGCTTCAAGTTCCTTGGTGTCCACATCACCAACAAACTAACATGGTCCAAGCACACCAAGATAATCGTGAAGAGGGCACGACTAAACCTATTCCCCCTCAGGAGACTGAAAAGATTTGGCATGGGTCCTCAGATCCTCAAAAGGTTCTACAGCTGCGTCATCGAGAGCATCCTGACTGGTTGCATCACTGCCTGGTATGGCAACTGCTTGGCCTCTGACCGCAAGGCATTACAGAGGGTAGTGCGAACGACCCAGCTTCCTGCCATCCAGGGCCTCTATACTAGGCGGTGTCAGAGGAAGGCCCTAAAAATTGTCAGACTCCAGCCACCCAATTCTGCTTTCCTGCTTATTCTAGTCTAGTGTTATTCCAGTACCATAAAACACTGCAAACCGAGTGAGATGGAGGACATTGGCCTATGGTGCAAGGTCTTAAACTAAGGAAAACTACTAAATAATGTTGGGCAACCCTCATCAGATGAATGAGGTGTTTTTAGATTGGCATAAAATAAGAATTTCAATCATACTAATGTTATCAGGGTTAGGGGGGTTATTATCTCAAAATACAGTTCTCAGACAAGTGGATCGCTCCAGCCTCCAGCATAATATATCCCACAATGCTTACCCATAAAGAGGTATTTCCTGGTGGCAGACAGGCTGCTTCCAGTGAATGATGTGGAGGGCTTTAGTAGGGACCTGGCAGCCCTCCTTCACTATGCCTGTGTCTTAAGACCTGTAAAGTCGTCACACTATTTTCCATGCACTCAACAGACTGGGCACAGACTCTACCAGGCTAAACCACATCTCTCTCACTACCAGGCCAAAGCATAGACTCTACTGCTTCCATATGAGAAGAGGAGGGGGTTTCACTTTGTCATAACATCCTCTGTTTAGACTTTCTCTCGCACTCTCTTGTGCTCTCACTTGCCCATCTCTCGCTCTCTGTTGCTCTCACTTGCCATCTCTCGCTCTCTGTCTCTCTTAAACTCTGACTATCTCTCTTCACTTTTTACCTATCTTTTGTTCCCTTTTGCTGTCTCTCATTCTCATCTTCCTCTTGCTCTGTGGTTGTCTCCCACTCTCTCTTATGCACTCCTTCCCTCCTTCTCTTCCCCTACCCCTCTCTCTCTCTTCGCATGGGCAGAAACTGATTAGGCAGGGTCAGGCATCAGTGAGTGTTGGGGCCCAGCGCCCTGGGTTGGGTTCTCATCAGAGGGCCTGTCTCTCTGTGTCTCTCCCAAAGGGCATGACAAGAAGGCTGCTGCCACGGCCTGACAACAGAGCTTTTAGCACTATCTGCTTTTGTTTAAACACCACAGAGGGGATGAGGCTCATTTAGCCTGCCGCTGACTGCCCAGCACAGCTCCACAGATGTGTGTATTTGTGTGTGTTTGTGTGTGTTTGTGTGCGTGTTTATGTTTATGTGTGCCTGGTGTCGCAGATGTACGGCTGCATCCCCAGCTTGACTTGGTGAGGGCATCATGATGACTTGTGTACCGCATTGACGACTTGTGTACTACAGTGAAAGTCATTTTTAAATGGAACCGAACGGGTGGTTTCAAACGTATGATTTCATCAAGGCTCACTCGGCTCCATGTGAGGTTAATTAGATTTGGGGAATCTTTCTCTTTCAGCGCAGTCCATGCATTTTATCCCACAAAAAGGGCGTTCCGCAACCATGTCACTGCTCTTGGACCAGGGCCTCGGAGTGGGTGAAATTTCATTGGATGATCTAACAATGCTCTCGCCGGTGCCATTAAAGAGTGTGGACATGGACATTCCCAGCATGCAATGCTTTGCAAGGTTTACCTCAAGGTGGTATCACATTTGTCCCAGTTGAAAGGGGGATATATGTCAAGGGCCTACTTTCATTATACTGTGGTAGGTCCATTGTCAACTTATCACCAACAGCTGCCAGTGTCTCTCTATGTACACCTGATCTTAACAATTAAGATCAGATGTAATCCTTCATTGTTACAACTGATCTTAAAATATGCCTTGATACAGCAGTGCAGTCGTACCACATGTTTAATTTGGTGTTGGAGAACTTAGGTGAAGAATCTGCAAAGAAGAAGAAGGACAAAGGCAAGCTACAGTATTGCCCTTTAATTGGCAGGTGTAGCCCATAGTTATCTTCCCCACCAGGGTGTGCAGAGGCCTCTTTGGCCTCAACCCTGGCTTGGACTTTTTTCCCTGCTTTATACCAAAGTAATGGTTAAAGTTTAAGCAAAACTCCTGCACACTACGCTCGCAAAGTAACCTATCACCTAAAGTTATCCCAACAGGCCATGTTGTTAAAATCAGGAGGAAGGTATTCATTATGTGTTTTGAGGCCTGGTCCCAGATCTGTTTGTGCTGTCTTTCAAGCTCCTATTATTAACCTTTATTTAACTAGGCAAGTCAGTTAAGAACAAATTCTTATTTTCAATGATGGCCTAGGAACAGTGGGTTAACTGCCTGTTCAGGGGCAGAATGACAGATTTGTACCTTGTCAGCTAGGGGATTTGAACTTGCAACCTTTCGGTAACTAGTCCAATGCTCTAACCACTAGGCTACCCTGCTGCCCCAAACACAGGAATGACACTGACCATAGAAGTTGACAAAACAGCAAAATCTCTTCTGAATTTTATTCAGCAACTAATTATGTGTTTTTAGATGTATGTTCTCATGTATGTGTGGAAGTCAGTCATGCCTGCCTCCGGCTGTTGTATGGAAGCGTGCCAGCTAATGATTTCTTTAAATTCCAGCTGGTCTATTCTTATAATACATTTGCCTGCCAATTTACATACAATATAAGGTTACTGAGTTCTTCACTGTCTCACTTTGCCATGTGCCAAACGTCTTCGCTGTGTGTTAGCATTAGGGGTTTGACGTTTAAACGTTTAAACAAATTTGGGATCGTTAATATAAAAAACGCTTACCTACAAGCCTAAACCAACAATGCCGTTTTAAGAAAATACATTAAAAACATAAAAGTAAAAAAAGTAAGAGATAAGAAAAACAAATAATTAAGAGCAGCAGTAAATATCAAATAGCAGGGCTATATACAGGGGGTACCGGTACAGAGTCAATGTGCCAATGTGCGGGGGCACCAGTGTTGAGGCATTTGAGATAATGATGTACTTGCAGGTAGGGTTGTCAAAGTGACAATGCATAGATAATAACAGAGCGTAGCAGAAGCGTAGTGGTGGGGGGGTGCAAAACAGTCTGGGTAGCCATTTGATTAGGTGTTCAGGAGTCTTATGGCTTGGGGATAGAAGCTGTTTCGAAGCCTCTTGGACCTAGACATGGCACTCCGGTACCGCATGCCGTGCAGTAGCAGAGTCTATGACTAGGGTGGCTGGAGTCTTTCACCATTTTTAGGGCCTTCCTCTGACACCGCCTGGTATAGAGATCCTGGATGGCAGGAAGGTTGGCACTGGTGATGTACCGGGCCGTGTGCACTACCCTCTGTATTGCATTGCGGTCAGAGGCCTTAGCAGTTGCCATACCAGGCAGTGTTGCAACCCGTGAGGATGCTCTCGATGGTGCAGCTCTAAAATCTTTTGAGGATCTGAGGACCCATGCCAAATCTTTTCACTCTCCTGAGGGGGAATAGGTTTAGTCGTGCCCTCTTCACAAATGTCTTGGTGTGCTTGGACCATGTTAGTTTGTTGTTGATGTGGATGCCAAGGAACTTGAAAATCTCAACCTGCTCACCTACAGCCCCGTCGATGAGAATGGGGGCGTGCTCGGTCCTCTTTTCCTGTCGTCCACAATCATCTCCTTTGTCTTAATCACGTTGAGTGAGAGGTTGTTGTCCTGGCACCACATGGTCAGGTCTCTGACCTCCGCCCTATAGGCTGTCTCATCAATCAATCAAATATATTTATAAAGCCCTTCTTACATCAGCTGATGTACAGAAACTGAGCCTAAAACCCCAAACAGCAAGCAATGCAGGTGTAGAAGCACGGTGGCTAGGAAAGGCCAGCACCTAGGAAAAAACCTAGAGAGGAACCAGACTATGATGGGTGGCCAGTCCTCTTCTGGCTGTGCCGGGTGGAGATTATAACAGAACATGGCCAAGATGTTCAAATGTCCAAGATGTCCCAGATATTCATAGATGACCAGCAGGGTCAAATAATAATAATCACAGTGGTAGTCGAGGGTACAACAGGTTAGCACCTCAGGAGTAAATGTCAGTTGGCTTTTCATAGCCGATCATTCAGAGTATCTCTACCGCTTCTGCTGTCTCTAGAGAGTTGAAAACAGCAGGTCTGGGACAGGTAGCAAGTCCGGTGAACAGGTCAGGGTTCCATAGCCCCAGACAGAACAGTTGAATCTGGAGCAGCAGCATGGCCAGGTGGACTGGGGACAGCAAGGAGTCATCAGGCCAGGTAGTCCTGTGGCATGGTCCTAGGGCTCAGGTCCTTCGAGAGAGAGAAAGAAAGAAAGAAAGAAAGGAGGAATTAGAGAGAGCATACTTAAATTCACACAGGACACCGGATAAGACAGGAGAAATACTACAGATATAACAGTGACCCTAGCCCCCCGACACATAAACTACTGCAGCATAAAAATTGGAGGCTGAGACAGGAGTGGTCGGAAGACACAGTGGCCCCATCCGACGATACCCCCGGACAGAGCAAAACAGGCAGGAAATAACCCCACTCACTTTGCCAAAGCACAGCCCCCACACCACCAGAGGGATATCTTCAACCACCAACTTACCAACCTGAGACAAGGCCGAGTGTATTGTATAAGGCAGAGTATGTATCATCGTTGCCGGTGATCAGGCCTACCTGTTGTGTCCTCAGCAAACTTAATGATGGTGATGGAGTTGTGCCTGGCCATTTAATCAGGAGTGAACAGGGAGTACATGAGGGGACTGAGCACGCACCCCTGAGGGGGTCCCTGTGTTGAGGATCTGGGTGGATGGATGTGTTGTTACCTAACCTTACCACCTGAGGGCGGGATCCAGTTGCAGAGGGAGCTATTTAGTCCCAGGGTCCTTAGCTTAGTGATGAGTTTTGAGTGCATTATGGTGTTGAACGCTACGTTGTAGTCAATGAATAGCTTTCCCACGTAGGTGTTCCTTTTGTCCAGGTGGGCAGTGTGGAGTTCAATAGAGATTGCATCATCTGTGGATCTGTTGGGGCAGTATGCAAATTGGAGTGGGTCTAGGGTTTCTGGGATAATGGTGTTGATATGAGCCATGATCAGCCTTTCAAAGCACTTCACGGCTACAGACATATTACAGACTCGGACAGGGAGAGGTTAAAATGTCAGTGAAGACACTTGCCAGTTGGTCAGCAAATGCTCACAGTACACGTCCTGGTAATCCGTCTGGCCCAGCGGCCTTGTGAATGTTGACCTGTTTAAAGGTCTTACTCACAACGGCTGCGGAGAGCGTGATCTCAAGGTCCTCCGGAACTCTCATGCATGTTTCAGAGTTACTTGCCTCGAAGCGAGCATAGAAGTTATTTAGCTCACCTGGTAGGCTTGTGTCACTGGGCAGCTCTCGGCTGTGCTTCCCTTTGTAGTCTGTAATGGTTTGCAAGCCCTGCCACATCCAACAAGCGTCGGAAGCGGTGTAGTATGATTCGATCTTAATCCTGTATTTACACTTTGCCTGTTTGATGGTTCGTCCGAGGGCATAGCGGGATTTCTTATAAGCTTCCAGGTTCCGCTCCTTGAAAGCGGCAGCTCTGCCCTTTAGGTCAGTGTGGATGTTGCATGTAATCCATGGCTTCTGGTTGGGGTATGTACGTATGGTTACTGTGGGGACGACATCATCCATGATCTTATTGATGACTAATGTGGTGTAGCCAATGACTGATGTGGTGTACTCCTCAATGCTATCGGAGGAATCCCAGAACATATTCCAGTCTGTGCTAGCAAAACTGTCCTGTAGTTTAGCATCTGCTTCATCTGACCACTTTTTTATAGACTGAGTCACTGGTGCTTCCTGCTTTAATTTTTGCTTGTAAGCACTATTTAGGAGGATATAGTTATGGTCAGATTTGCCAAGTGGAGGGTGAGGGAGAGCTTTGTATGCATCTCTGTGTGTGGAGTAGAGGTGGTCTAGAATTGTTTTTCCTCTGTTTGCACATTTAGCATGTTGATAGAAATTAGATAAAACTGATTTAAGTTTCCCTGCATTAAAGTCACCGGCCACTAGGAGCGCCGCCTCTGGATGAGAATTTTCCTGTTTGCTTATGGCGGAATACAGCTCATTTAGTGCTGTTTTAGTTCCAACCTCGCTCTGTGGTGGAATGTAGACAGCTACGAAAAATACAGATGAAAACTCCCTGGGTAAATTGTGTGGTCTACAGCTTATCATAAGATACTTATCATAAGATACTCAAACTCAGGCGAGCAAAACTTTGAGACTTCTTTAAATATCGTGCACCAGCTGTTGTTTATGTAAATGCATAGGCCCCCGCCCCTTGTCTTACCAGAGGCTGCTTAACGCGACTGGCTGTTTAACCCGCCAGCTGCTTAACCCGCCAGGCTGTTGAACCCGCCAGCTCTATGTTCTTAATGTCGTCATTCATCCACGTAATGGTGAAGCATAAAATATTACAGATTTTATTGTCATGTTGGTAGAATAGGCATGCTTTCAGTTCGTCCCATTTATTTTTCTAGCGATTGAACGTTAGCTAACAGAACAGAGGGAAAGGGCAGATTAGCCACTCGATGCCTGGTCCTCAATCTCCGTTTCCTTCTCCAGCGAATCACAGGGATCGGGGCCTGGTCGGGTGTCAACAGTATATCCCTCACGTCCGACTCATTGAAGAAAAACTCTTTGTACAGTTTGAGGTGAGAAATCCCAGTTCTGATGTTTAAGAAGCTCTTTTCGGTCATAGTAGACGATAGCAGCAACATTATGTACAAAACAAGTTACGAACAACGCAAAAAAAAATAAAAAAAATAGCATGATTGTTTGAGAGCCAATAAGAACATGGAGGAGAGGCACACAACAGAAAACCTAAAACAGCATTAATTTCATTGTTGCTGAGTGGGTGGGGGACAGCGGTAAGGTGCCTCCTGGTCGGTAGCCAGGACTGTGGTAGATTGAACTGCATTAGCCCCTAGCGGTCATATGCAAGACCATGTCTGAATTGTAAATTCACGTCATTCTAAGATGTTTAAAAAATAAATGTTTAAGCAAGAAAAAAACTGCAGTTTAAATGTTAAGACCATTTTTACATTTGTCGCATCCCTAGTTAACACGTCCACTAACGTGTTAATGGTGTAGAGCCATGCACACTCCAGGGTGTGTGTGGGTGTGTGCTCTCCCAGGTGTATCGTAATGTGTTAATGGCTCTGTCCCTGTCAGTCAGGTAATCAGTAATAACTCCCTCAGGTGTGCCTAACTCCACCCTCCCACCTGCTCTCTTCTCAGCCTGCATGGGCAGACAAATGCAGGGAAACCTTGCTGCAGAGCACTACGGAACCCGTGGGTTCTACTTAGCATATTATTCAGGCCTTCTGTGTGAGCCCCTGGAAACCACAGCTGCGCTTAATTTGATCAGTGTCCCGCTGCCGATAGTGTGGGCGTAATGTCAAACGTCTTATGTGTGACGGGCCATTATTGCTGCTTTGATTGTGTGTGTGTGTGTGTGTGTGTGTGTGTGTGTGTGTGTGTGTGTGTGTGTGTGTGTGTGTGTGTGTGTGTGTGTGTGTGTGTGTGTGTGTGTGTGTGTGTGTGTGTGTGTGTGTGTGTGTGTGTGTGTGGTGTGTGTGTGTGTGTCTGTCTGTCTGTCTGTCTGTCTGTCTGTCTGTCTGTCTGTCTGTCTGTCTGTCTGTCTGTCTGTCTGTCTGTCTGTGTGCTCGCGTGTGTGCATGGAATGTGGATTGAATGGTGTCTGTGTGTTATGCTCTATGAATAAAATATCAGATCACAGGTCTGTAGAGGGAAGCTAAGGGAGGGTTGTGGCTGGGCTGTGGCTAGAGGGACACACATACCCACTGCTGTGACTTGGTGGTATGTTATTTCAACGCTAATTAATGGCTGCTGTGCCTTGTCAGGCCTTTCTCTCTCTCTTTCTCTGTGTGTCCTTCCTCTCTGAGTATGTGTGTGTGACCTATATGTGTCAATACACATACACATACAGAGCTGAGATTGATGGACAGAAACTCCTCTGTTTAATGCGTCTGTTCATCGTGGTATTATAAATTCATGTTCAACCAAAGGATGAATCGAGATGGGAGAGACAGATCTCAGTGGCCCTTACAGACAGACTTTGAGTAACCTTTACGTCTGTGCTCTTGATGGATCCTTTCTGACTGTCCACTCAGTCTCAGGGCTCACTATGCTGTGACTGTATGGGCCTTGAACCTAAAGCGGCATATTATGCGTTCACCCCCAAACCACAACGAGGAGACTGTATGCATCGGAAAGGTGTGAAAACATTCCTGTTATCACCATGGAAAACTCTCCCAGCTGTCAGCGGAGGGGGGAAATATTATGAGTCTGTCTGTCGGCCTCGTGTGCATTACCCTGAGACAATCCCACTGTTTATTTTCTGTAACTGTAGAAGTCCAGCTCGCACACATCAGACAGAGCAGGATCTGCCGTACAGTACGTCTGCCGCAGCCATGTGGATGTGTTTGAGCGGGGGAGGAGAGAGGAGGGTGTGTGTGTGTGTGGGGAGGGGGGTCGTTTTCATAGTGTGGGTGTATGTGCATGTGTGTGTGCTCATATCTCATATGTGTGTGTTTGCGAGCGAGCGAGAGTGACAAATAAAATAAATAACATACATAAATAGACATAGAACTACATTTACATTGCAATTTACAGTTGAAGTCAGAAGTTAACATACACTTAGGTTGGAGTCATTAAAGCTCGTTTCTCAACCACTCCACAAATTTCTTGTTATTAACAAATTGAAGCTTTGGCAAGTCGGTTAGGACATTATTGTGTGCATGACACAAGGATTTTTTCTAACAATTGTTTACAGACAGATTATTTAACTTATAATTCATTATATCACAATTCCAATGGGTCAGAAGTTTACATACACTATGTTGACTTGTTGACTGTGCCTTCAAACAGCTTGGAAAATTCTAGAAAATTATGTCAAGTCAATTGGAGGTGTACCTGTGGATGTATTTCAAGGCCTACCTTCAAACTCAGTGCCTCTTTGCTTGACATCATGAGAAAATCAAAAGAAATCAGCCAAGACCTCTGAAAAATAATTGTAAACCTCCACAAGTCTGGTTCATCCTTGGGAGCAATTTCCAAATGCCTGAAGGTACCACGTTCATCTGTACAAACAATAGAACGCAAGTATAAACACCATGGGACTACGCAGCTGTCATACCGCTCATGAATGAGACGCATACTGTCTCCTAGAGATGAACGTACTTTGGTGCAAAAAGTGCAAATCAATCCCAGAACAACAGCAAAGGACCTTGTGAAGATGCTGGAAGAAACAGGTACAAAAGTATCTATATCCACAGTAAAACAAGTCCTATATCGACATAAACTGAAAGGCCACTCAGCAAGAAAGAAGCCACTGCTCCAAAACAGTCATAAAAAAGACAGACTACGATTTGCAACTGCACATGGGGACAAAGATCGTACTTTCTGGAGAAATGTCTTCTGGTCTGGTGAAACAAAAATAGAACTGTTTGGCCATAATGACCATCGTTATGTTTGGAGGAAAAAGGGGGAGGCTTGCAAGCCGAAGAACACCATCCCAACCGTGGAGCACGGGGCTGGCAGAATCATGTTGTGAGGGTGCTTTGCTGCAGGAGGGGCTGGTGCACTTCACAAAATAGACGACATCATGAGGTAGGAAAGTTATGTGGATATATTAAAGCAACAACTCAAGACATCATTCAGGAAGTTAAAGCTTGGTTGCAAATGGGTCTTCCAAATGAACAATGACCGCAAGCGTACTTCCAATGTTGTGGCAAAATGGCTTAAGGACAACAAAGTCAAGGTATTGGAATGGCAATCACAAAGCCCTGACCTCAATCCTATAGAACATTTGTGGGAAGAATAGAAAAAGCGTGTGCCAGCAAGGAGGCCTACAAACCTGACTCAGTTACACCAGCTCTCTAAGGAAGAATGGGCCAAATTCTTCCAATTTATTGTGGGAAGCTTATGGAAGGCTACCAGAAACATTTGACCCAAGTTAAACAATTTAAAGGCAATGCTACCAAATAGTAATTGAGAGTATGTAAACCTCTGACCCACTGGGATTGTGATGAAAGAAATAAATGCTGAAATAAATCATTCTCTCGTCTATTATTCTGACATTTCACATAAAAAAGTGGTGATCCTAACTGACTTAAGACAGGGAATTTTTACTAGAATTAAGTGTCAGAAATTGTGAAAACCTGAGTTTAAATATATTTTGCTAAGGTGTATGTAAACGTCCAACTTCAACTGTAGCTATTCAGCAGACGCTTCCATCCAGAGTGACCCACTGCTAGTTCATTCATCTTAAAACCTTTTTGGGATAGGGGGCAGCATTTTCACTTTGGATGAATAGCGTGCCCAGAGTGAACTGCCTCCTACTCTGTCCCAGATGCTAATATATGCATATTATTATTAGTATTGGACAGAAAACACAAGTTTCTAAAACCTTTTGAATGATGTATGTGAGTATAACAGAACTCATATGGCAGGCGAAAACCTGAGAAAAATCCAACCAAGAAGTGGGACATCTGAGGTTTGTAGTTTTTCAAAGCTTGTTCTCCCAAATACACATTGAGATATGGATGAGGTTGCACTTCCTAGGGCTTCCACTAGATGTCAACCGTCTTTAGAAACTGATTTGAGGATTCTACTATAAAGGAGGGGCTCATGAGACCTCTTTGAGTCAGTGGTCTGGCAGAGAGCCTCGGTCTCATGACGCGCGCCCCCGACAGAGTTACCTCTCGTTCCAGTGCTTTTTCTGAAGACAAAATAATTACATTATTGAAACATTATTGATGTTTTATGTTAAAAACATCCAAACGATTGTTCCATACACCGTTTGACATGTTTGGAGGAAAAAGGTGTGAGACGTGTGATCATAACAACACACAGAAACTCAAGTCCTTCTGTTCACCTGACTTAGAATTCCTCACAATCAAATGTCGACCACATTATCTACCAAGATAATTCTCTTCGATTATAATCACAGCCACATATATTCCCCCCCAAGCAGACACATCGATGGCCCTGAACAAACTTTATTTGACTCTATGTAAACTGGAAACCACTTATCTTGAGGCTGCATTCATTGCAGCTGGGGAATTTAACAAGGCTAATCTGAAAACAAGACTCCCTAAATTCTATCAGCTTATCGATTGTGCTACCAGGGCTGGTAAAACCCTGGATCATTGTTATTCTAACTTCCGCGATGCATATAAGGCCCTCCCTTACTCCATTTTGTTGCGTCCTCAGAGCATGCGCAGACCAGCTGGCGTGTGTGTTTACGGACATATTCAATCAATCGTTATCCCAGTCTGCTGTTCCCACATGCTTCAAGAGGGCCACCATTGTTCCTGTTCCCAAGAAAGCTAAGGTAACTGAGCTAAACGACTACCGCCCCGTAGCACTCACTTCTGTCATCATGAAGTGCTTTGAGAGACTAGACAAGGACCATATCACTTCCACCCTACATGACACCCTAGACCCACTCCAATTTGCTCACCGCCCCAATAGGTCCACAGATGATGAAATCGCAACCACACTGCACACTGCCCTAACCCATTTGGACAAGAGGAATACCTATGTGAGAAAGCTGTTCATCGACTACAGCTCAGCATTTAACACCATAGTACCCTCCAAACTCGTCATCAAGCTCGAGACCCTGGGTCTCGACCCCGCCCTGTGTAATTGCGTACTGGACTTCCTGACGGGCCGCCACCAGGTGGTGAGGGTAGGTAACAACATCTCCACCCCGCTGATCCTCAACACTGGGGCCCCACAAGCGTGCGTTGTGAGACCTCTCCTGTACTCCCTGTTCACCAACGACTGCATGGCCATGCACGCCTCCAACTCAATCATCAAGTTTGGCCTACAGGGAGAAGGTGGGGGCCCTCAGAGTGTGGTGTCAGGAAAATAGGTTCGGCTTGTCACCAAAAGCACTCACAAACTTTTACAGATGCACAATCGAGAGCCTCCTGGCGGGCTGTATCACTGCCTGGTATGGCAACTGCTCCGCCCACAACCGCAAGGCTCTCCAGAGGGTAGTGAGGTCTGCACAACACATCACCGGGGGCAAACTACCTGCCCTCCAGGACACCTACACCACCCGATGTCACAGGAAGGCCATAAAGATCATCAAGGACAACAACCACCCGAGCCACTGCCTGTTCATCCCGCTATCATCCAGAAGGCGAGGTCAGTACAGGTGCATCAAAGCAGGGAACAATATACTGAAAAACGGCTTCTATCTCAAGGCCATCAAACTGTTAAAACAGCCACCACTAACATTGAGTGGCTGCTGCCATACAAGTAAAAAGTGTATCACTAGCCACTTTAATCAATGCCACTTAATGTGATGTTTACATACCTTACATTACTCATCTCATATGTACATACTGTACTCGATACCATCTACTGTGGTGTGGGGGCTGTGCTTTGGCAAAGTGGGTGGGGTTATATCCTTCCTGTTTGGCCCTGTCCGGGGGTGTCCTCGGGTGGGGGTGTCCTCGGGTGGGGCCACAGTGTCTCCTGACCCCTCCTGTCTCAGCCTCCAGTATTTATGCTGCAGTAGTTTATGTGTCGGGGGGCTGGGGTCAGTTTGTTATATCTGGAGTACTTCTCCTGTCCAATTCGGTGTCCTGTGTGAATCTAAGTGTGCGTTCTCTAATTCTCTCCTTCTCTCTCTCGGAGGACCTGAGCCCTAGGACCATGCCCCAGGACTACCTGACATGATGACTCCTTGCTGTCCCCAGTCCACCTGGCCGTGCTGCTGCTCCAGTTTCAACTGTTCTACCTTATTATTATTCGACCATGCTGGTCATTTATGAACATTTGAACATCTTGGCCATGTTCTGTTATAATCTCCAGCCGGAAGAGGACTGGCCACCCCACATATGCTCTCTCTAATTCTCTTTCTTTCTCTCTCTCGGAGGACCTGAGCCCTAGGACCATGCCCCAGGACTACCTGACATGATGACTCTTTGCTGTCCCCAGTCCACCTGGCCGTGCTGCTGCTCCAGTTTCAACTGTTCTACCTTATTATTATTCGACCATGCTGGTCATTTATGAACATTTGAACATCTTGGCCATGTTCTGTTATAATATCTACCCGGCACAGCCAGAAGAGGACTGGCCACCCCACATAGCCTGGTTCCTCTCTAGGTTTCTTCCTAGGTTTTGGCCTTTCTAGGGAGTTTTTCCTAACCACCGTGCATCTACACCTGCATTGCTTGCTGTTTGGGGTTTTAGGCTGGGTTTCTGTACAGCACTTTGAGATATCAGCTGATGTACGAAGGGCTATATAAATAAATTTGATTTGATTTGATCTACTGCATCTTGCCTATGCCGTCCTGTACCATCACTCATTCATATATCTTTACACTTGAGTGTTTTTAACAAAAAGCTAAGCTGTGTTTTGCAATATTGCACTTGTGATTTCATGAATATGAATATTTTTTAGTAATATTATTTGACTGTTGCGCTATGTTATTCAGCTGTTGCTGACGAAAATGATCCTTGTGTAGTCTTAACATTATGTATACTCCCTTGTCCTAAGGGTTAAAAAATACCCCGACTTCACTAAACATCTAAAATAAAGCAGCTTAACTGAATTTTAACCCCAAATCTATTTTACATGAAGAAACAACCTGTCACTCATCACAACATTTGTGCATAACTGGGTTTTCCCTCTCCACAATGCAGAAAGACTGCATTTAATCAATGGACACAATTAGTTTTTATTACAACACAACTGTCATAATTGTTTCCTTTACTAAAGTAGAGATGTATTATTATTATTATTGCTCAAGGTACTACTGGTGTAACATACATTTATTAGCAAGAGATAGCACCTGTATAGCCTAGGAAAGTAGCAGAAATGTGCAGAAAGTAGTTTTGAATGCATTTTATTGAAGGTAAACAATAACAGTCTTGAACTTTTTTGGCAACTTAATGATATATTCTTATATACTGTACAATGAGGAATTCAACCACAAAATACTAGTCTTATCCAATTTTTTAACCATTGCCCCCACCCACAAGGTGTATAAACAACAACAATAAATAAAAAATAAAATAAAATAATAGATATAAAACAAAAACATGAACACAAATGAATCAACTCTAATTACCACATGTATGACAGTATTGAAGTGTGTGTGCATGGACATTGCAGATGTATTTCTCACATGTGCAGCACATAGTATTTGTTTTACAGTCCTTCTTTGGAGGGCAGAATTGGCATCTCCTCCTCTTGCCTGCCCCAGCTGCAGCATCAGGTGGATCAGGACAAACTTCATCTCCCTGGACAGCTTTCACAAGCGCTGCAGAAGCTGCTGTTTGGTGGATGCACTCCCTTCTTTGAATGTGTGGGGTAACAAGTGCCTTTCGCAGCTGCACTAGGAACACCCTCCCCTTGTTCCGCTTATCAGGCATCCAGGTAGGGTTGATCTTGTTCCATATCACGACGGCATCATATGAGGACACATCAATGATGTTATTAAATCAAATCAGATTTTATTTGTCACACACATGGTTAGCAGATGTTAACCTCTCTGGGCAACCCGACACGCTAGAGTCCCACCTTGCCAACAATAAATGCAAATGCGCTACGCCAAATGCTAATAGCACTCGTTAAAACTCAAACGTTCATTAAAACACACATGCATGGTACTCAATTCAAGCTACACTCGTTGTGAATCTAGCCAACGAGTCAGATTTGTAAAATGCTTTTGGGCGAAAGCATGAGAAGCTATGATCTGATAGCATGCAACACCCCGAAATACCTGAAGGGGACGTAAACAAAAGAATTAGCGTAGCCGGCGCTACACAAAACGCAGAAATAAAATATAAAACATTCATTACCTTTGACGAGCTTCTTTGTTGGCACTCCTATATGTCCCATAAACATCACAATTGGGTCTTTATTTCGATTAAATCGGTCCTATCCTAATCGGTCCTTCGATTAAACTCGGTTTCTAAACGCAACGTTATATTTTAAAATTAAAAAAGTTGCCTATAAACTTTGACAAAACACTTCAAACTACTTTTGTAATGCAACTTTAGGTATTAGTAAACGTTAATACGCGATCGAATTCATCACGGGGCGATCTGTATTCAATAGCATTAAGTCTTGAGACAATGGTCGATATTCTCTCTACCAAAACTTCCTTTGTGATGCAGTGATGACAGGAAGTGCCTCTTCTTCGTTGAACCAAGGAATAACGTCACGCCAATTGCCAAGACTGGAGACATCGTGTGGAAGCTGTAGGAATTGTCAACTGGGAGCCATCTATTTTCTCTTCCCATAGACAATACAGGCAACTGGCGCATTGATATTTTTTTTCTTTAAGGTGATCAGTCTTCCTTGGGATTTCCCCCGAGCCACACGTTCTGTTATAGTCACAGCCGTGGTTTAACCAGTTTTAGAAACTTCAGAGTGTTTTCTATCCACACATACTAATCATATGTATATACTATATTCCTGGCATGAGTAGCAGGACGTTGAAATGTTGAGCGATTTTTAACAAAATGTTGAAAAAAGTAGCCCTAGCTCTGTAGCAAAATGCTTGTGCTTCTCGTTCCGACAATAAAGTAATAACCAACGAGTAATCTAACCTAACAATTCCACAACAGCTACCTTAAAACCTGTTGGGGCGAGGCGTTCCCCTCAGGGTACTCCACACCCCGTTCAGCTGAAAAGGTGGCGCAGGGAATGCAAAAATATTTTTTAGAAATATTTAACCTTCACACATTAACCTCTCTGGCCCACCCGGGACGCAACCGCACCCCCTGCCAACAATAAATGCAAATGCGCTACGCCAAATGCTAATAGCACTCGTTAAAACTCAAACGTTCATTAAAATTCACATGCAGGGTACTCAATTCAAGCTACACATTGTGAATCTAGCCAATGAGTCAGATTTGTAAAATGCTTTTCGGCGAAAGCATGAGAAGCTATTATCTGATAGCAGGCAACACCCCGAAATACCAGAAGGGGACGTAAACAAAGGAATTAGCCGGCGCTACACAAAACGCAGAAATAAAATATAAAACATTCATTACCTTTGATGAGATTCTTTGTTGGCACTCCTATATGTCCCATAAACATCACAATTTGGTCTTTTTTTTTCGATTAAATCGGTCCTTGTGTACCCAAAATGTCCATTTATGAAGACCTTCAGATCCAGGAAAAACACATTTTTTAAACGCAACGTTATTTTTTAAAATTAAAAAAGTTGCCTATAAACTTTGACAAAACTCTTCAACCTACTTCTGTAATCCAACATTAGGTATTACTAAACGTTAATAAACGATCAAATTGATCACGGAGCGATCTGTATTCAATAGGCACAAGTTTGGGAAACGTAGCCAACTTTTCCGGTTCCATTGACAACAGCTGTGGACCTGACAACCGGATGTGGCTATTACTCAGATGACCAAGGATTTAGTTGAATCGAAATCACAACACTGGCGACATCGTGTGGAAGCTATAGGAACTGTATTCTCAGCCTTAAGTATTTTTCCTTCCAATAGACAATACATAGACTGGCGGATTGATTTTTTCTCCATCGATTGACCAGGTTTTCTGGCGATTTTGACCACGGATCTCGTTCTGTTATAGTCACAGACACCATTGAACCAGTTCTAGAAACGTCAGAGTGTTTTCTATGCACACATACTAATCATATGCATATACTATATTCCTGGCATGCGTAGCAGGACGTTGAAATGTTGCGCGATTTTTAACAGAATGTTGAAAAAAGTAGCCCGATCTCTAAGAGGTATTAACAAGTCCAATACCTCAAATGAAAGATAAACACCTTGTTCATCTACCCATTGTGTCAGATTTTTTAAATGTTTTACAGTGAAAACACAACATATATTTATGTTAGACCACCACCAAACCAAAGAAAAAACGTAGCCATTTTTTCCAGCCAAAGATAAAATCACAAAAGCAGGATTAAAAATAAAATCAATCACTAACCTCTTGAAAATCTTCATCAGATGACAGTCATATGACATGTTACACAGTACATTTATGTTTTGTCCGATAATATGCATTTTATATCCATAAATCTCGGTTTACATTGACGCCATGTTCAGAAATTCCTCCAAAATATCCGGAGGAATTATAGAAAGCTACGCCAGATAACAGAAATACTCATCATAAACTTTGACTAAAGATACATGTTCTACATATAATTAAAGATACACTGGTTCTTAATGCAACTGCTGTGTCAGATTTATTTTAACCATTACGGAAAAAGCATAACATTGCAATAATCTGAGACGGCGCTTAGACGTAAAAATATTTCTCCGCCATGTTGGTGTCAACAGAAATACAAAATTACAACATAAATATTCTCTTACCTTTGATGATCTTTCATCAGAATGTAGTGCAAGGAGTCCTAGTTCCACAATAAATAGTTTTGTTCCATAATGTCCAATACTAGTGTCCAAGTAACAGCATTTGCTATCACTTTCAGCTCACATGCCCAAAAACTGACTTCTTGTCCAGGATAACTTGCATGAAAACTTCCAAAAGACGTATTCCAGGTCAAACAAACTGGTCAAACTAAATCAATCTTCAGGGTGTTATAATCATATATATCCAATAATGTTCCAACCGGATCATTCGTTTTCATCTGGGGCTGATTGGAACAGCCGTAGCACTCACAGAGAAATGCGCCACAACAAAATGGCATTCTCTTGCGACACCGACTATTTCCCCTCCCATTAGGTCAAGGTTTACAGCAAATGCTCCATTACACTTTCTACTGAATGAGGACAACTAGTGGAAGACGTAGGAAGGGTTTCCAGATTCAGAACTTGTTGGGAAGGGAGGGGGTGTGACGTCAAAGTTGCCCCAACTTTCAGGATTTCAAAACTTGTTTGGAAGATTGCCTGCCCTGTGAGTTCTGTTATACTCACAGACATAATTCAAACGATTTTAGAAACTTCAGAGTGTTTTCTATCCAATAGTAATAATACTATGCATATATTAGCAATTTAGGACAGAGTTTGACGCAGTTCACGATGGGCACACAATTCATCCAAAGTGAAAATACTGCCCCCTATCTCCAACAGGTTTTAATCCACCTGTTGCCTCAGATTTTGAAATTAAGCTTTACAGCAAAAGCAATCCAAGCGTTTGTGTAAGTTTATCGATAACCTAGCATAGCATTATGTACACTTAGCATCAGGAAGCTTGGTCACAAAAATCAGAAAAAGCAATCAAATTAACCGTTTACCTTTGATGATCTTCGGATGTTTTCACTCACGAGACTCCCAGTTACACAACAAATGTTCCTTTTGTTCCATAAAGATTATTTTTATACCCAAAATACCTCCGTTTGTTTGTCACGTTATGTTCAGAAATCCACAGGAATGAGCGGTCACGACAACGCAGACGGAAATTCCAAATAGTCTCCATAATGTCCACAGAAACATCTCACACGTTTTTTATAATCATTCCTCAGGTAGTTTTTAAAATATATATTCAATAATATGTGTAGGTTTTTCAATAACAGCGGGAGGAACAATGGCCGCTTTACTCTGTAGCGCAAAAACTCACTCTGAGAACCCACATCTATCAACTTACGCAATGTGATCTTTCACGCTCATTTTTTCAAAATAAAAGCCTGAAGCTATGTCTAAAGACTGTTGACACCTTGGGGAAGCCATAGAAAAAGAAATCTGGTTGATATGCCTTTAAATGGAGGATAAGCATGCATAGGAACAGAAGTGTTTCAAAATAAGAGGCACTTGCTGATTGGATTTTCCTCAGGGTTTCGCCTGCAATATCAGTTCTGTTATACTCACAGACAATATTTTGACAGTTCTGGAAACTTTAGAGTGTTTTCTATCCTAATCTGTCAATTATATGCATATTCTAGCATCTGGTCCTGAGAAATAGGCCATTTACTTTGGGAACGTTATTTTTCCAAACATAAAAATAGTGCCCCCTAGCTTCAAGAGGTTTTAACATGTCCCTACCTCGGATTTCAAATCACTCTTGGTTCACAGTATCCCAATATTCCTGCTACACCACCATGTCTGTATCAATGACTGATTTCACCTGTAGTACTATTCCTCCACTTTGTACTTCAAAGTAAATCTCAGCTTTATTATATTCATCATAGTGATGCAGGAGTAAGATTACAACAGAATATGCTCCACCAACTTTAGACAACTATACTGAAAACCCTAAAACCCTAACTGAAATTAGTACTAAATAGCAGTACTAAAATAGCAGTGCAGATGGTACTATTTTCATAAGTGCAGAGATGTATTATAGGTAATGAATGTGTGTGGCTTATGCAATTCTACAGACTTTGGTATTTTATTAGGATCCCCATTAACTGTTTAAAAAGTAGCAGCCCCTCTTCCTGGAGTCCACATGAAACATAACATAATACAGACCATTAATAGACAAGAACAGCTCAAGGACAGAACTAAATACATTTTTTTTTAAGGCACACATAGCGTACATATCAATACATACACAGAAACTATCATGGTCAAATATGGGAGAGACGTTGTGCAGTGAGGTGTTGCTTTATCAGTTTTTTTAAACCAGGTTTGCTGTATATTTGAACAAAATGAGAAGGGGGAACGGAGTTTCGTGCAGTAATGGCTCTATATAATACTGTACACTTTCTTGAATTTGTTCTGGATTTGGGGACTGTGAAAGGAACCCTGCTGGCATGTCTGGTGGGGTAAGGGGTGTGTTAGAGCTGTGTGTAAGTTGACTATGCAAGCAATGTGGGATTTTCAACACATTCTTTCTTATAAAAAGAAATGATGCAGTCAGTCTCTCCTCAACTCTTAGCCAAGAGAGACTGGCATGCATCGTATTTATATCAGCCCTCTGATTACGATGAAGAGCAGGATGTGCCACTCTGTTCTGGGCCAGCTGCAGCTTAACTAGATCTTTCCTTGCAGCCCTCGACCACACGGCTGGACAATAATGAAGTAGAAAGATCGGCGTACCCCAAATCCAGACGTTGAGAGTTAAAATCATATCGAAATGGGTCATATCGAAGAGTCAGTACTAAGTAAACATGTCAAATGTAATCATATTGTCACTGATTAAAGATTGATACATTATGTTAGCTGAACAGTGTACTAAAACCCCCCCATAACATTTTATTACTATACTTATATTGGTTTGGGATACCTAGGAAAATCACATGACAAAAATCACCCCGGGACTATGACACAACATCACAAGAATGTTCAGAAGACCATGACACAACATCCCAGGAACACCCTAAAAACATCCTCACGGAATGTCCCCGGGACCAACTGGGAACTAGGCAAAACTTCCAGGGGACCATGACACAATGTCCCAGATACGTCATAAAAACATCCTCAGGGACGTCCCATGAACAAACCGGTGACTAGACAAAACCTCCAGGGGGCAATGACTCAACCCCCATGTTCTAAAAACATCACTCAATGTTATTTTCTGGATTTTTTTTTAGATTATGTCTCTCACAGTTGAAGTGTACCTATGATAAAGATTACAGACCTCTACATGCTTTGTAAGTAGGAAACCCTGCAAAATCGGCAGTGTATCAAATACTTGTTCTCCCCACTGTATATGGGACTTCCTGCTTAAATAAGGGTAAAAAAAAGAAAGCCTGCCTGGTCTTGCAGGACAGTCAGACATATAGTCTGAAGGCACAACATATGTTTATTCATATACTGTATCTCTCTCTGTCTCTGTCTTTCTTTCTTCCTCAATCCCTGTCAATTTCTCTCATGCTTGCATGTATATTAGAGATGATGCATATGCTCAGAGAGAGCTCCAAGTGAGTTTGCCTGTGACAGAGCCAGGGCAAGAGGTAGCTACCTGGGAGTGGGTTGTGGCTGTCATGGTGGGGTTAAGGTGAGTGCACACCTCAACAAATACTTACGCTACCGTATAAGCTCCCAATTGCCTCAATATCTCTGAGAAGGGCAGGAGGCTGAGGGACACACACAGTAGGGGAAAAGGGGAAGATGGGGAGGTTGGGGTATGTGTTGATGTCGATTCTGAAGCCTTCACACATTCCCCCTCCCACTTCCCTTCACACCACATCCTTACTTCTATCCCTCCATCGCTCCTCCTTCTCCCTCTCTCACTGGAATCTTGGAATTATCCCTTAGAGTAGTGCAGTAACCAGCCACTGGCAGTCCCTACAGTATATAGGAATGTAGGGGTTTCCCAGTCTCTCCAGTCTGGTCCTGGACAAAAAATGAGCATTCTCAATCAACCATGATTTTGAGTCCAGGAATGGACTTAATTTGGGTCTGGGAAACCTGCCCAGTCACATACTTTAAAATTACCCTCACGTCCTGACTATGAATTCATTATGTAGTGATTACCTGTTCCAGAACAGTCATTTGCACTTCCCTGAATTCACACTGTTTCCACTATCCTGAGATGAACTCTATGTCTGTGCACACTCATGCAGTTATGGACATATACTGTACACGCACGCAGACACACACATGCACAGAGGGGAGTTACCTTAGGTGACTTATTGTTTCAATGTTTGTCCTTCAACCATCACCTTCAACCATCAACAGGATCGAAATCCATAGCGCTCCTGGACTGTATAGAGTATGTTACCATGCCATTCCATCCCTCTCCTTGTCAATCCTTTAGGAAAAAGGGTCAGTCACAGAGCCATTCAAGGTTACATTTCCCCTCTCATCCCCTTTCTGTCTCTGTAGAGATAAATAGACCTAATCATTAATGTATTTTTAATCGGATTTAAATCAGATCCTGTGTATACTCACACAGTCACACTGTTTATGTTCTCTGTAGCAACTTGAGTGCTTTGCTTACTCTGATCACATTTTTGAATCAGGCAGTGGTGTGGCACACTGAGAAGAGGAAAGATGGGGTCTTCAAACCCTGTTTGTTGATGTTTTACTAAGATGGAGGCAGGGGTCCATTACTAATAGCGGAGACAAATTAGTTCATTAGCGTTGCATATATGAGCGCTCTGTCTTGCTGTGTCTGTTTTCCTCTGTCCTTTGAGCTTATTATCTCCATGTTTTCAAGGAATGGAAACTACAGAGGAGGAGAAAGAGAGTAGAAGACTTTTATAGGTAGAGACCAGAGAAACTTATGAACTGTTTAACGGCAACTTCTTTTACATGCCCCCCCCCCCCGAAAGAATTACACCGTACGTTGGCCCTGCCAGGCATGCGTGAATGCTCTTTATCGAAAATGCTTTATGTTGTAAAAGTCTAGCTCAAAGGAGGGATCAAAACTCAGCAAAAAAAAAAATGTCCTCTCAAAGTCAACTGTGTTTATTTTCAGCAAACTTAACATATGTAAATATCTGTATGAACATAACAAGATTCAACAACTGGGACAAACTGAACAAGTTCCACAGACAAGTGACTAACAGAAATGGAATAATGTGTCCCTGAACAAAGGTAACAAAAGTAACAGTCAGTATTTGGTGTGGCCACCAGCTGCGTTAAGTACCGCAGTGCATCTCCTCCTCATGGACTGCACCAGATTTGCCAGTTCTTGCTGTGAGATGTTACCCCACTCTTTCACCAAGGCACCTGCAAGTTCCCAGAAATTTCTGGGGGGAAGGGCCCTAGCCCTCACCCTCCGATCCAACAGGTCCCCGACGTGCTCAATGGGATTGAGAGCTGGGCTCTTTAATGGCCATGGCAGAACACTGACATTCCTGTCTTACAGAGGCTGCTCACGCAGAGAGCGAGCAGTATTGCTGGTGGCATTGTCATGCTGGAGGGTCATGTCAGGAGGAGCCTGCAGGAAGGGTACCACATGAGGGAGGAGGTCTTCCCTGTAGCACACAGTGTTGAGACTGCTTGCAATGACAACAAGCTCAGTCCAATGATGCTGTGACACACCACCCCAGACCATGACGGACCCTCCACCTCCAAATTGATCCCACTCCAGAGTACAGGCCTCAGTGTAATGCTCATTCCTTAGACGATAAACGAGAATCCAACCATCACCCCTGGTGAGACAAAACCATGACTCAAGTGAAGAGCACTTTTTGCCAGTCCTGTCTGGTCCAGTGACGGTGGGTTTGTGCCCATAGGCGACATTGTTGCCGGTGATGTCTGCTGAGGACCTGCCTTACAACAGGCCTGAAAAGCCTTCAGTCCAGCCTCTCTCAGCCTATTGCAGACAGTCTGAGCACTGATGGAGGGATTGTGCGTTCCTGGTGTAACTCGGGCAGTTGTTGTTGCCTTCCTGTACCTGTCCCGCAGGTGTGATGTTCAGATGTACCAATCCTGCGCAGATGTTGTTACACATAGTCTGTCACTGCGAGGATGATCAGCTGTTCGTCCTCTCTCCCTGTAGCGCTGTCATAGGCATCTCACAGTGCGGTCATGCAATTTATTGCCCTGGCCACATTTGCAATCCTCATGCTTCCTTGCAGCATGCCTAAGGCACATTCTTGCAGATGAACAGGGACCCTGGGCATCTTTCTTTTGGTGTTTTTCAGAGTCAGTAGAAAGGCCTCTTTAGTGTTCTAAGTTTTCATATCTGTGACCTTAATTGCCTACCGTCTGTAAGCTTTTAGTGTCTTAATGACCGTAACACAGGTGCATGTTCATTAATTGTTTATGGTTCATTGAACAAGCATGGGAAACAGTGTTTAATTAAACCATTTACAATGAAGATCTGTGAAGTTCTTTGGATTTTTATGAATTATCTTTGAAAGACAGGGTCCTGAAAAAAAGACGTTCTTTTTTTGCTGAGTTTATTTTCTCTCTGTTTTGCAATGTGCTTCCATGTTGCTAAGCCAACAAACTGTCTTTGTTTTGTCTGGGGGTCACCACCTGACCGAGTGCTGATGTGTGCGTTGTATGTTTGGTGGGTTAGGTGATTGACCCATGTTAAAGGGATTTGGCCCACCTATAGGAATATCATCCATTTCTTAAAGCAGCTGTCTTACGTTAACTTTCTCTCTGTCTGTCCTTGTCCTCCTTCTTTAACTAATGCTATCTCTCAGTCTCTTTCTCGCTAACTTTAACACACTTTCTCTCTCGCTCTCTTCATTGAAGGCCTCATTTATCTCTCTCTCCCTCTCTCTCGCTCTCTTCATTGAAGGCTTCATTTCTCTCTCTCTCTCTCTCTCTCTCTCTCTCTCTCTCTCTCTCTCAAAAACCATGACTCAGGCCTCAATTTCAACACAAAAACAGTTTCTTAATCTCCCTACCAAGTTCTTAGTTTGTAACTACTTTCTCCCTCTCTCTATTTCTGTTTTTAACATGTCTGATTTCCTGGCAATTAACGCCTTTTTACCATCAATGTGATTTTATCATCTAAAAATAAAAAAAATCACTTTGAGCCCAGAACTCGTAACCGCTCGGAAAATTACATAGAGTGCCACAAAAAACAAAGAACACTGAATATCAAATAGACACGCTAGGCTAGACTTTGTTCTTGTTGTTTTTTTTCTTATTTTATTTCCCCCATTTTTATTTCTCCTTTACTTCATTGCTTGTATGCTTTTTTCTCATCTCAAACATGTTTCTGGCTGTGTTTTAGTGGGCCTGACTGGAAGTTCTGGAACTGGTTGTGCTTGGATTTGAGTACCATTGTTCTGATGTGGCTCGGGCTGCCACAAGTGTGTGCATAATGTGCTAGCACATTCAGTGGTTTTGGTGAAAGTAAGTATTTCTTGTCCAACCATATTTTCCCCATGACTCGTGTCATGAGTAAGACTTGACGGGCAGAGCTGTTTTGAATTTTGGTAAGCCCCCATGTGAGAGGATACATCACCGAGCCCAGAGGAACACCACGGCCTGTTGATTGTACACACAAGGGGTGTGGATGACTGTATGGATGCCAACTGGCCAGGTCATAGAGCTAATAGTCAGAAGGTAATGTAATGATCAGTGGGCTGGGTGGCCATTACTTTGTCTGGGATACAGATGTTTCCTTCGCTGGGAATTTGGCCTCCTTTTTTCTCTTATCCCACCTTTCTCTTCTTTTTTTCTTTCACTCGTTCAAACTTTCATTCTCGCTCCATCTCCCCTGATCTCAATCATTTTTATATTCTACTTCTTTTTTTTAGCCTTATTTTTCCCAATCTCTCTTCATTCCCTCTGCCTAGGGTTATTTATTTGTCAATTAAATTCCACTCACTGGTGCTCCCGTAGGGATCTATTTGGAGAATGTACGGTATGTAGTCCTCCCTCTTGAAGAAGATGATAGTGAGCACTTGTCGGTTATCAGTGAAGTAAAAAAAGCCTACATTATCTATATGCAAAACCATAACTCCCTGTAGAATCTTCTTATAGTCCAGGGGACATGTGAACATTCTGTTCACTTTTTCACAAAAGCATGAAACATTGGTACACTTGTACAGTTTAGTGTCCTGTACATTTTCAGGAAGGGAGCCATCACAAAAACAACTCTTATTTTTCTTCATACAGTATCTGCTGAACCAAACATGATAACACAGAAAAGGTGATGTCAACACCATTGTTTTGATGGTCAACGATTATGGCAGCCATTTTGCTAATCTGTCATAGCGGGACAATGCATTTTCCTTCATATCTCGAACAAAAACAAATCATATCACATTTTTATTGTCACATGCACCGAATACAACGGGTGTAGAATTTGAGCCGTTCCCAACATTGCAAAACAAATTGTAACACAAGGAATAATATACACAAGAACAGATCAATATACAGGGATTACCACTACCAGATCAATATACAGGGATTACCACTACCAGATCAATATACAGGGATTACCACTACCAGATCAATATACAGGGATTACCACTACCAGATCAATATACAGGGATTACCACTACCAGATCAATATACAGGGATTACCACTACCAGATCAATATACAGGGATTACCACTACCAGATCAATATACAGGGATTACCACTACCAGATCAATATACAGGGATTACCACTACCAGATCAATATACAGGGATTACCACTACCAGATCAATATACAGGGATTACCACTACCAGATCAGGGGTATAAGGTATGTGCAGGGGTATAAGGTATGTAAATAGATATGCAAATGAAGGCAGGGTAAAGTGACTAGGCATCCGAACAGATAATAATGATAGTAAAATAAATAACAGAGTAGCAGCAGCATATAATGATTGTAAAAGTATGTGTGTGCATATGTGTGTACGTCTGTTTGTGTTGTCGGTATGCAAGTGTGTGTTATGTGCGTGTATGTATATAGTGTGAGTGTGTGTGGGTTTTGTGTGAGAGTGTCACTGTAGTGTGCATGTGCATATGTATATATAGTCTTGTGATTGTGCATAGAGTCAGGGCAAGATAGTGTCAGTGCAGATAGTCAGTGTAACCATTAACTACTTAGCAGTCTTATGGCTGTTTAAGAGTGTTATGGCTTTGGGGTAGAAGCTATCTCGGAACCTGTTGGTCCAAGAACCGATGCTCTGGTACCGTTTTCCAGACGTTAGCAAAGTAAACAGTCTATGGCTTAGGTGGCTGGAGTCTTGGCAATTTCTCGGGCCTTCCCCTGACACTGCTGATCCAGAGGTCCTGGATGGCATGGAGCTCGGCCCCAGTGATGTACTGGGCTGTCCGCACTACACTCTGCAGCACTTTGTGGTCGAGGGTTGTGCATTTGCCATACCAAGCGGTGTTGCAACCAGTCAAGATGCTCTCTGATGCTCTGTAAAACTTTTGAGGATCTGAGGGGCCCATGCCAAATCTGTTTGTAGTCCACAATAAGCTCTTTTGTCTTACTGATGTTGAGGAAGAGGTTGTTGTTATGGCACCGCACTGCCAAGTCTCTGATCTCCTCCCTGTAGGCTGTCTCACTCAACTCCATCGGTGATAAGGACTAACACCGATGTGTTGAGGGTCAGCATGGTGGAGGTGTTGTTGCCTAACCTCACCACCCAGGGCTGTCCCATCAGGAAGTCCAAGATACAGTTAAAGAGGGAGGTTTTCAGTCCAAGGGTCCCCAGCTTGGTGATAAGCTTGGAGGGGACTAAGGTGTTGAAAGCTGAGGTCTAGTCTATGAACCGCATTCTCACAAAGTTATTTCCCCTCTTGTCCAGGTGGGAAAGGGCAGAGTGAAGTTTAATTGAGATTGCATCATCTGTGGATATTTTGGGGCAGTATGTGTATTGGAGTGGTTCCAGGGTGTCTGGGATGATGGTGTTGATGTGTGTCATGTTCAGCCTTTCATAGCACTTCATAAATACAGATGTGGCTGCTACAGGACGATAGTCATTTAGGCAGGTTACCTTTGAGTTCTTGGGAACAGAAACAATGGTGGTCAGCATGAAACATGTTCGGATTACAGACTGCGACAAGGAGAGATTGAAAATGTCTGTGAAGCATGCTTTGAGAAGTAGTGAGAAGGCATCCTGCAATGACATCTGGCCACGGGGAGCGAGATCACACAGTCTTCCAGAACAACAGGGGATTCATGCAAGACTCAGTGTTGTATTCCTCGAAGCGATCATAAAATGCTGGACTAATGTTGCTGCCCGTACTGGCGCTGCAGACGGATATATCCTCTAATACAGAACTATTAAAAGGCTCAGTGCACTATTTCTGTGAAGAAGAAATAAAAACATTTTTGTTTTTATTCTGATTTTTTTCAGAATTACTATACTCTCAGATCCTCTTCCTTATTACCATTTACTGGATCATGACCAAAACCACACCATATTAACCCAGTGGTATTCAGTGGAGCCTGTTCTCCCAGCTGGAAGAGCTCTAAACTAAAAACCTCACATTGTGAATTTGCCCAACTCATCCCATCTGGAGGTCTGAGCAGAGCAGCCTCAAAACAAATATCCATCTATATAACAGCAATGTCAAATCAGTTCTATTGTATGGTTTGGATGGTTGGCATGTTGTCAAGAATGACATGAGATGGATGGAGTCTTAGGTCACACTTTATTTGGATAATCCAGACGCTCTGGATAATCTGTAGACGCTCGACAGATGGTCATTCTATCAACAAATTGTCTGTTGATAACCAACTGCTTTCCGAAGGTTACGGTTAGTGTTAGGTTTAGAATAAGGGTTAGGGTAAGGACTAAGGTTAGGGCTAGGGTTAGGTTAAATGCTAGGTTAAGTTTAGGATAAGCATAAGGATTAAGGTTAGGGTTAAGGCTAGGGTTAGGTTTAGGTTTAGGGTTAGTAGATAGTTACAGTTGAAGTCGGACGTTTACATACACTTAGGTTGGAGTCATAAAAACTAATTTTTCACCAACTCCACAAATTTCTTGTTAACAAACTATAGTCTTGGCAAGTTTGCTAGAACATCTACTTTGTGCATGACACATTTGTCCAACAATTGTTTAAAGACAAATTATTTCACTTTTAATTTATTGCATCACAATTCCAGTGGATCAGAAGTTTAGATACACTAAGTTGACTGTGCCTTTAAACAGCTTGGAAAATTCCAGAAAATGATTTCATGGCTTTAGAAGCTTCTGATAGGCTAATTGACATAATTTGAGTCAATTGGAGGTTTACCCGTGGATGTATTTTCAAGGCCTACCTTCAAACTAAGTGCCTCTTTGCTCAACATAGTGGGAAATCAAAACAAGTCAGCCAAAACCTCAGAAAAACAATTGTTCATCATTGGGAGCAATTTCTAAACGCCTGAAGGTAACACGTTCATCTGAACAAACAATAGTACGCAAGTATAAACACCATGGGACCACGCAGCCGTCATACCTCTCAGGAAGAAGACGCGTTCTGTCTCCTAGAGATGAATGTACTTTGGTGCAAAAAGTGCATATCAATCCCAGAACAACAGCAAAGGACATTGTGAAAATGCTAGAGGAAACAGGTACAAAAGTATCTATATCCACAGTAAAATGAGTCCTATATCGACATAACCTGAAAGGCTGCTCAGCAAGGAAGAAGCCACTGCTCCAAAACCACTATAAAAAAGAGACTATGGTATTCAACTGCACATGGGGACAAAGATAGTCGTTTTTGGAGAATTGTCCTCTGGTCTGATGAAACAAAAATATAACTGTTTGGCCATAATGACCATCGTTATGTTTGGAGGAAAACGGAGGAGGCTTGCAAGCTGAAGAACACGATCCCAACTGTGAAGCATGGGGCTGGCAGCATCATGTTGTGGGGGTGCTTAGCTGCAGAAGGGGCTGGTGCACTGCACAAAATAGATGGCATCATGAGGAAAGGAAAATTACGTGAATATATTGAAGCAACATCTCAAGACATCAGTCAGGAAATTAAAGCTTGGTCGCAAATGGGTCTTCCAAACGGACAATGACCCCAAGCGTACTTCCAAATTTGTGGCAAAATGGCTTAAGGACAACAAAGTCAAGGTATTGGAGTGGCCATCACAAAGCCCTGACCTCAATCCTATAGAAAATGTGTGTGCAGAACTGAAAAAGTGTGTGCGAGCAAGGTCTACAAACCTGACTCAGTTACACCAGCTCTGTCAGGAACAATGGGCCAAAATTAACCGAGTTTATTGTGAGAAACTTATGGAAGGCTACCCAAAACGTTTGACCCAAGCTAAACAATTTAATGGCAATGCTACCAAATACTTATTGAGTGTATGTAAACTTCTAACCCACTGGGAATGTAATGAAAGAAATAAAAGCTGAAATAAATCATTCGCTCTACTATTATTATGACATTTCACATTCTTAAACTGAAGTGGTGATCCTAACTGATCTAAAACAGGGAATTGGTACTGGGATTAAATGTCAGGAATTGTGAAGAACTGAGTTTAAATGTATTTGACTAAGGTGTATGTAAACTTCCGACTTCAACTGTTGTTGAAATGTTACCGGTAGTCTGTGGAGCGGGGCTCTCCAACCCTGTTCCTTCCAGTAGGTTTCCACTTCACCCTAATCGGTTGCAACTAATAAGTAGCTGATTAAGTAGCTGATTAAGTAGCTGATAATTTGAATCAGATTTGTTTGCACTGGGGTTGGGGGGGGAGGAACCTACAGGAGGGTAGCTCTCCTGGAACAGGGTTGGAGAACCCTGCCGTAGAACATCTACATATGGACTATCTAAATACAAGTGTTACTAAGTCTTTCAGCAGTGGATGTCTGGATCTACTGCATCATCTGGCCAAACAAAATAGACAACAGTGAGAAGTACAAGAAGACTGTCACAGAACACATCAAGAAAAATTGTCTGATGTCTTGGGCACATGTTCTGAATGCCCAGATATAGACTTATTGACGATTTATATCGCCAATAGGGATGACGTGGATTGAGTAATTATACCGAATAATATTCAATCTTTGTCCGCATATGTGGACAATTCTCAGGCTAGTGTCTTGTACACTGATATTACTATGACTCAGATGGTCATCCATGCCATGGTCACATATACGCTGCTATTGTAACGGTTCTCGTCTGTCGAAGGAGAAGCGGACCAAAATGCAGCGTGGTGGTTATTCATGTTCTTTAATGAAATGAACTAGACATGAAATAACAAACAAAACAAAGAACGAAAAAACCTATACAGCCTATCTGGCAAACACAGGGACAGGAACAATCACCCACGAAATACTCAAAGAATATGGCTGCCTAAATATGGTTCCCAATCAGAGACAACGATAAACACCTGCCTCTGATTGAGAACCACTCCAGACAGCCATAGACTATGCTAGATACCCCCACTAAGCCACACACCCAACACCTAACAACACCCCAAGACAAAACACACCACAATAAACCCATGTCACACCCCGGCCTGACCAAATAAATAAAGACAAACACAATATACTACGACCAGGGCGTGACAGCTATTCTTTGTTGTCTAAATGTACAACTTGTCACAGCTTGCACTCCAACCTTCTGCTCTGTACAGCTAAGGTTTCTTATTTTCTTTCTTTTTCCTTGCCATATTACTGCTGCTTGCTCTTTGGGGGTCAAGGCCAGGTTGTTAGCAAGCACCCTTTTTGTGAAAAGCGTTATATAAATAACATTTGTGTTTCATTGATTTTGATGTCATGCAAAATAAGCTTGACTGATGTTATATTGACTGCTAGTGCAATCATAAAGAACAATTGCGAAGTGCTCAAAAATGAAAATGGTCTCTTCTGAAATACAGTATAAGTTAAGGAGTGGTGAGTGTCCTGTGTTATGTGGATTTACACAGTGTCACACAATATTCACTTTCACAACCAAGGGCAATAAGACAGCAGCAGACAACTGTACAGCTCTCTATGGGACAGACATGATATTCTATTGTGTTGACATTGTCAGAAACTGCAATTTTATTGGCTATCCTTCCATGACTTACCATGGCGGTCCACCATTACATAATCATCTGAACAGTTCATGATGGTGTACATGGTATCATTGTAATTCTTGACCATCAAAACATCGGTGACATCCCCCTTTTCTGTGTTATCATGTTTGGTTCAGTAGATCTGAATGAAAATACATTGTCCTGCTATGGTGGAATAGGTAAATGTCCGCCACGGCCACCAGGAGGCTTTTTGCGATGGCTCCTTTTCTGAAAATGTTCGGGACCCAAAACTGTAAAAGTGTCATGCTTTTCTGAAGAAGTTAACATATCTCCAAAGATTTGGCACATATCGCCTGGACTATTAAAGAGAATCGAGGAGTCCGGTGGGTAAATAAACAATGTATGGTTTAGTGGGCCAGATGACCTTATTCTGCATTGGAAGTTCCTCTGGAATTCTTAGGAATTCTCCAGAATCCTATGGAATTCTTTCTCAGCTGGCGCTTCTGGCCTGGAGATTCCTTTCTGAAGGCTGTTGCAACACAAAGTTACTCTGAGAGAACTCTCCCTATCTTTCTCTATGAATGATGACAGTCAGACAAGAGGCAGACAGAGATAGAGACCAAGAGTTGCAGAGTATATGAGAGGAGAAGTTGTGAAACGTCTCTTTTAAACATACCATATGGAGAAAACCCTATATAAACCTTAGTGTATAATCCATCTCTTCCAAATGCAGGCTGTATGCTATTAATATTGACTTTGGGAGGACTATTTGTCTATGATTAGAGCCAAAGTATGTATATATTCAATGTCAGTTTGTATGATATAGATGTAGCTGTAGACGTAGACTACACTGTGTACCGTCTGCTGTATGTATACAGTGGATCAGGCTGTATTTCCTGTATTATATGCAGCGACAGTGTCAAACCCAGACGCTATAGGGCAGAGGGAAGTGTTGCCAGACATAGACAAAGAGAGACAGACAGCCTTCAGCTTTGACGGTATTATTGTGGAATGCCAGTCATTGTGGTGCAGGTGACGTGAAATGTTTATAGAGGGAGATGAAAGGGAGGAGAGACGAAGGTTATAAGGGGGAAAGATGAAGGCTGGCGGGGAATATCTCTGGGTCAGGTGAAAGGGGGAAAGAGGATGACAGTAAAAGGGGGAGAAGGGGAAAGAGAGCGAGGATGAAGAGAGTAGAGGGGGAAGAGTAAGGGAGGTAGAGGGGAGATGATGGAGGAAGAGGGGAGAGAAGGGGGAGAAAGAGGAGGAAAATAGAGAAGGGTGTGTGAGAGAGAAACTATAGGGGAAAAGCCACATGGCAAAAACTAATTGTGATGACATTGAATCAATGTGGAAAACTAATTGGATTTGCAAAAAGGAATCAATGTAAGGGCATTTCGGATTTTTTTAACCTGATTTCAAATTTAATTCATATTAGTTGACTACTCAACTAAATGTAAATCAAAACTAGATGTTGAGCTGACGTCTTTGCCCAGTGGGAAGGGACAGATGAGGGGTTAGAGAGTAGAGATGGAGAGGTGAAAGGAGGCAAAGTTTAGGCTAAGATCGTGGATCCTCAGATGATCTCTTTTTGTGATTTATTAGCAGCAGATGAGGCTGATATCCATTTGCACAGCCATACTCTTTACACTGAGCCAGCCAGTACTCTGCTTTACCGCTGCAGCCCCACAGCCTCTGCCAAAGCCCTTAAACACAGAAAGTTACATTCCTCATGTCTCTGGCATCCAGCGCAACTGCAACAGGAGGGAAAAAGAGAGAGAGACAGAACGTGTGGGGGGTGAGAAAGAGAAGGAGAAAGGAACGCAGACAGAGAGAAGGGGCCGAGATAAAGCAATATATCGAGAGAGAGAGAGAGAGAGAGAGAGAGAGAGAGAGAGAGAGAGAGAGAGAAGAAAGAAAGGACAGATTATGACTGAGACTGAATTTCACAGATCTATTTCAGTTGTCATCCTTTAAAATAACTTTCTCACATATTATCAGTTGAAAGTGAGGGATCCTCTACATTTGTAATAACCAAATCTATCCACTCTGGTGTCAGAGTTCCACCAAAGCTAGGAGATATCATGTGTTTGATACTCACCAAGTAAGTATCGACGCCTAGAAAAAAATAAATGGCCCCATGTCTTCTGGGCCCTGTAGCCTCTCCCTATGGATGTGATTAAGGTGTGTGTGTATGTGTCTGTATTTCTGTGTGTGTTTGGACATGTGTGGACGTGTTATGTTCTTGTGGGGCCCAAAAGTGGATTTAGGGTTAGTTTTAGGGTTAGGAGCTAGGGTTAAGACTAAGGTTAGGTTTTGGGGTTAAGGTTAGGGTTAGGGTTAGGGTAAGAGTACAGCCTAGGGGTAGGTTTAGGGTTGGGGTTAAGGAAAATACGATTTTGAATGGGACTGAATTGTGTGTCACCACAAGGTTAGCTGTACAAGACGGTGTGTGTGTATGTGTTTTGTGTGTGTGTGAGGGAAGAGAAGGGAAAGGGATGGTGCAGCAGGGGAAAGGAGAAGAGAGCAGAGGAGGGTAGATGAGTGGAAGGGAGGAGAGGGGAGGGGAAAGGAAGCCGTGAATGGAAGGAAGAGTTGCGTGACTGTGCCTTAATTATGCCTAATGGTGTATGTGGTAATGAGACGGTGGCTGCGAAAACACATTTCTGAGATCACCACCACAGGTGATATAATACAGTAGCCCCCTCTGTAATACATGCACCCACCCACCCACACACGCTCACACGCGCTACACATCTTGAAGTAATCTGGAGCGAAGGCAGAGAACTCACTGGGCAGTGGCAGTGTAGTTTCTGGACGTGGGTAGTAGTCAGTTTGGACTGTGGGTTGTCATAATGGGCTTGGAACATTATCTCGCTTTCTCTTCCCTCTCAAACCTTCTTTGTTTTCTATATATAGACCACACCCCACTTGTTCATAAACGTCAGAGCGGTTTAGGTGGTCCCTTTAACTCAATGAGTAGGGCTCTACCTATCCAAAAAAGCTTCATGGTTTTCTTCACAAATAATTTGCTGTTATTTATACATGAGAATATCTGCACAGATAGCCTTAAGTTTTATTGTATTCTGACCAGTGTCTCTGAGGCGTAGTCGATATTATGGAGTTGAATGAAATGTACTATTCAATGTCAGTTCTACTAACACATGCTCAATAGGAACCTTTTCCCAGCCACATTCAGTTTTTATACTAGTACAATTGCGCAGAGAAAGTAATAATATGTTTCTCAAAAAGGTAGGCTTTAAAATGATTGGCACCCCTGTTTTCAGTACCCCAGCACCATACATGTGCAAGGCTAACAGCACTGAGCCTCTTTTCTAAAAATGTTTTATGAGTTGGGGGGGGGGGATCTTAGACCATTCCTCCATACAGAATCTTTCCAGATCCTTGATATCCTTCCCCTTCACTTATGGACTGCCCTCTTCAATTCAAACCACACAAGTTCAATGGTGTTCAAGTCCGGGGACCCCATAGCCATTGCAAAATGTTGATTTTGTGGTCAATTAACCTTTTCTTTGTAGATATTGATGTGTCCTTAGGGTTATTTTCTTGCTGGAAGATCCACTTGCGTGCAGAGGCAACCATTATCTTCACAATGTTAAATATTGAAAGGTATTGAAAAATTAAAAAATGTAGCCCTACCTTTTTGAATTATTACTATTAAATCTCTTTCTCTGAGCAATTGCAGAAAATAACATAATTTCCCCCCAAAAATGTGTTTACAATATACACTGCCTTTCAAAAGTTTGGGGTCACTTAGGAATGTCCTTGTATTTGAAACAAAAGCAACATTTTTTGTCCATTAAAATAAAATAAAATAAATCAGAACTACAGTGTAGACATTGTTAATGTTGTAAATGACTATTGTAGCTGGGAACGGCTGATTTTTAATGGAATATCTACATAGGTATACAGAGGCCCATCATCAGCAACCATCACTCCTGTTTTCCAATGACACGTTGTGTTAGCTAATCCAAGTTTATCATTTTTAAAGGCTAATTGATCATTAGAAAACCCTTTTCCAATTATGTTAGCACAGCTGAAAACTGTTGTGTTTATTAAAGAAGCAATAAAACTGGCCTTTAGACTAATCGAGTATCTGGAGCATCAGCATTTGTGGGTTTGATTACAGGCTCAAAATGACCAGAAACAAATAACTTTCTTCTGAAACTCGTCAGTCTATTCTTGTTCTGAGAAATGATGGCTATTCCATGCAAGAAATTGCCAAGAAACTGAAGATCTCGTACAACGCTATGTACTCCTCCCTTCACAGACCAGCGCAAAATGGCTCTAACCAGAATAGAAAAAGGAGTGGGAGGCCCCAGTGCACAACTGAGCAAGAGGACAATTACATTAGAGTGTCTAGTTTGAGAAACAGACGCCTCACAAGTCCTCAACTTCAGCTTCATTAAATAGTACCCGCAAAACACCAGTCTCAAGGTCAACAATGAAGAGGTGACTCCAGGATGCTTGCCTTCTAGGCAGAGTTGCAAAGAAAAAGCCATATCTCTGTCCAGTGTCTGTGTTCTTTTGCCCATCTTAATGTTTATTTTTATTGGCCAGCCTGAGATATGTATTTTTTTTCTCAGTATTTGAAATAAAAATAAAAAATCAATTTAGCTAATCTTTATCAAGGGTTTCAATCAATTCAGACCCCATTGTATACCACCAGAATCATCCCAAAGTATGCTCTCAAGGTATGTTTTAAATTCAGAATGTGTTTTGAAGTTTATCTTATATGATTTCTGGTGTCACAGAGATTAAGCTTTATCCAGCCATTTTGAATCCTTATTTTAAATCCAGAAATAGAACAGTATATTACGGTTGTTTTTGATAGACTTTTGGTTGCTCTGTCCATTTGATGTACTATTTAAGTTCCTTGTGGCTTTATAAGGCCCAGTCCATGTGTATTTTTTCTTCTCATAACATTTTAAGTGAGGGCTGAGGGGTACGGTCTTTGCAAGTGTACTGTATCTACCTGCAGAAGAGGTAGAACGAACGAAGTAGAGCACACCACTTGTTTCAGTTATTTATTTATTTCTTTGGGGCCAATTACAGTTTTACATGCAGGTTGATGTTTATTAGGATGATTCTTCTCCTGGAGGCAGAACTGGGCGATTTACCTAGATGGGCCAGCTGCAAAGTAAAATGTTCTATATGGTAAAAATGTGCTTTTTAGTCTTAATTTAAGGTCAGGGTTAGACATTAGGGTTAGCAGTGTGGTTAGGGATAGGTTTAAAAATAGATGTTCTGACTTTGTGGCTGTGCCAGCTAGTGACCACTCTGCAGAGCTGCCTCCAGAACAAGGTTCATGATGAAAAATGCGAACTTGCGTTTGACGTACTCCTCATTTTACAGTTGCCACGGAGGTCAGGGTGCCTACAGGACTGAGCATTTTAAGTGGGAACATTTATAGAGACACACATTGTTGAGACATTGGTAGCAGCAGCTCATGAGCAAATCTGCTTTACGACCCACTGAAATGAGCTGTTTCGGATTGGTTTTGTTCTACTTTATGGTAACCAATCGTCATTAATACATCTAATGCTTCTCCCTCCTGAACTTTAAAGCACCTGTGTGTCTCATGAAGCCTATCTCTACGGTGGTAGTGTTGAGTACAAATCTGCATCCCAAATTGCACCCTATTCCATTTATAGTGCACTACTTTTGACCATGGCTCATGGGTCCGTTGTGCACTATATAGGACATAGGGTTCCATTTTTTACGCATCCCAGTGAGTATAAGGACTGGGACCATAGGGAATGCTGTGTGTTAGCTAGCTTCAACCTTCCTCTTTCTTTCATGAGGTAGCCATGACTGACTTTTTCAGCCACACACAGGTTTTTGATACAGTACTGCAGTAAGGAGGGACTGCAGAGACGTGGAACTCTATAATCTGAACATTGTGTATTAGATTCACATAAAACAATAGCAGTTGGAACCCTCAAAGGGGGAGTTAGTTCTCCTTTAATGGATACCGTTGGACGCGGGACAGAGCACAGCTGGGAGGGGTTTAAATATGGGCATTGAAGAATATGGCCTCACACTTTCGCTCCAAAGGTTTGTGCTTAACTGTGCTTTGGAAAAATGGGGCAAATATTTTGTGACAAATTAGTGTGGGTTCAGAAGTGTCTCTGTTTTTGTTAAACTAGTTGGAAACTAGCACGGTCTCTTAACCTTATTTGGTTTAACAAGATATATTATCATTGTTAAAATATGACCAAGTCCTTCTATGAGAGTTTAAAAGTGAAATGCCTAGGACTTTTTGCTTTCAATAAAGGTTCTAATTGCAGGCCATTACTCTGGAGTTCTCTTTGCTAAAGTCTTATTGGTACATTTTGAAGAAATTTTACCATTATCCCAGAGCCATAACTCTTGAGTCTGTTAACTTTTAAAATGCACTAGCGACCAACTCTGAACAACTCTGCTTTGCGAGGGGGGAATGGTGTGTGACCACAAAAGATCTGGGAGTTCTTGTGGTGTCTGTAGTTTGATCATTGTCTTCAGACAGCCACAGGCTCAAAAATAATCTCTCTCACGCTCTCTCACGCTCTTTTATACTCACCCATGCATGCACCACACTCTTTTATACTCACCCATGCATGCATGCACCACGCTATTTTATACTCACCCATGCATGCATGCACCACGCTCTTTTATACTCACCCATGCATGCATGCATGCACCACGCTCTTTTGTACTCACCCATGCATGCATGCATGCACCGCGTACATGCACGCATGTGCAGATACACACGCAGTTATGCGATCACAACATAAAGTAATTAGCAAAATCAACAATTCTTTGCATATTATGCAAGGGCTAGCAAATTTGACGAATCACTGCACTTTTTACTCATAAAACAGTCAAATCATTGCAATTTTATTAAATAAAACTGATTCATCAATGCAGTACAAAAAGAGGGTTCGCAGTTTCAACCAATCACTGGACATTTACCAGAAATAGAGTAGAATATAGAGCAAGGTGGAATGGAGGTTTGAAAATGAGGTCTGGAAAAAAAATATATTGGCTGGAAAAAATATATATACAAAAATACACGGAGTGATTCCGGAATCCCTGTGTCCAGATTACCAGCAGTATGTGGTGTCAAGACCTGTTACGCACCATACAGTACCTGCCTGTATATACACACACACACACTCAGAGACACGGTGGTAAAAGCTGTCGGGTGGAGCTGGCATAGAGTCGCATGACAGTCTTATGCATCTTATGCATGTCAATTCAACCAACATTATTTGTATCAGCTCCTGCTTTTTCTCCAGTCTCTCTTTTCTCGTCCTCCTGGTTTTGACCCTTGCCTGTCCTGACCCTGAGCCCACCCGACTGACCATTCTGCCTGCCCCTGACCCTGATCCTGCCTGCCGTCCTGTACCTTTTCCCCTGTTGCTGTAATAAACATTGTTACTACGACGCGGTCTGCATCTGGATCTTACCTTATCCTGATAGTAATAGTAATATTTCAGTTTTTTATTTTTTATTTCTAAAAACCTGTTTTTGCTTTGTCATTATGGGGTATTGTGTGTAGATTGATGAGGAATTAAAACATTTTAGAATAAGGCTGTAATGTAAGAAAATGTGGAAACGGCCAAGGTGTCTGAATACTTTCCGAATACACTGTGAATTGTGTCCAACCCATATTTCTATGGTACAACCATACCATCTAAGGACAACAGATTGACGAGAGTCAGACAGTCAGGAGGTGCATTGGATCAGTCAATATGGACATTAAAAAATCAGTATGACTCGATTGTTCAGTACATCATTTTATTTGTAAAGCATTTTGCCAGGTTTAAACCGGATGACTGACAAACGACTAGGAGAATCAGACATACACAAACGGTGGGGAATGGGTAGAGTGTGTTCTGAAGTGTAGTGTGTTCTGAAGCGTAGTGTGTTGGACAGGAGAGTAAATATGAGCTGAGTGATGATGGAACTCTGGTAAGGATGGCTGCAGGACATCCAGGCTGTATGTATGTCCAACAGGTCTGTGGAGCGAAAGTAGGAATGGGGGAATGGGGGAAATGTTTTGTAAATAACTCACATTGTTGTGTGTTTGTGTGTCAATGCACACATGTAGGCGCACCTGTGTGTAGGGATTTGTGTGTGTTTAAGTACGTGGTCTACACGTGTGTTTGTGGGCTATGCATGTGTGTGTAGGCAGCCTAGTCAGGCATGTCCGTGTATACACATACTGTACATTGGAGGAATTCTGTGTTGGACAGGTAGGGGGGAGAGAGGGCCTATAGGGCCTCTGCCCTGCAGACAGGTGGACAGGTAGGGACAGAGAGCCTATTGTCACAGGCTTAATCAGCCAGGCAGGTGTACCGCTCACCTCACCCCAGCTCAGCCCAGCATAGCTCCACCATAGCTGCACCCTGGCTCACTGACTCTCTATGGCCCTCTGGCTTTCTGTCTTTGGATCCCAGATTCCTCTCAGTCACCTTTTCTCCTCTCCGGTTCTCTTTTCTTCCATTCCATTGGTTTACTGTAGCTCAGTGTGACTGTAGTCAGCTTAGATGATTTCATTGAGTGAGTGGCATTTCAAAAAGGTTTAAAAAAAGAAAACATTTGTTACACGATGTCATGAGATATCACTAGAAATAGAACGTGTGAATCATGGAGACATACAGGAAATAGTTGGACCAGTCACATATCATCTTAATGATTTACGGCTGCAAGATTGCAGACAAGGACAGAAAATCTCAGTAAGAGAAAAATTAAATGAGGAGAAAAGAAAATGAGTTAGAGTGTAAGTAATAAGGCAAATGGGAAGGAAAGAGAATGAGAGCGGCGTGAAAGAGAAAGAAAAGAGATTGAGAAAGAAAAAGAGAAGAAACAAACAAAGAGTAGGCGACAGGGAGAGAGCAGTACAATGTGATGTAATTTGGTTAGCATGTTTGCCCAGGGCCTTCTCTGTTAGCCAGGCCAGAGCCAGGGTATACAGCCAGGGCCCAAGTTCATAAATCTGTCAGCAGGTGGGCTGTGCCGCAGTGGGCGGACTTGACTCCCCTGTTCTGCCCCCAGCTGGCCTGGACCTGATCCAAACCCTCAGACTATGTCCTGGAGCAACTCCATGGTCCTCAATCTGCCCCCTGCCTGCCGGACGTAGCCCTGGCACCATGCCCACACTGCCATACACTCAGACTGTAGCCCTGGCACGATGCCCTTCCATATGCTTATACTTAAGCGGTGTAGGCTTTCCCACTGAACTCTTAGGATTTATCTGTGCTCTTTGTCTTTCTTTGTCTCTCTCTATCTGTCTTTGTCTGTAGTAAGTGCTCTGTTGTTATCCCCTTCCCCTCTTCCTGTAGCTCATCTGCAGTACAGACTCATAAGGAGAGAGAGAGAGATCTGATCAAGCTATTCCATAGCGGTGATGTTTCATTGAAACACACACTGTTTTCTCTTAAATTCACCTCAATGGTACTGTTCAGCTCTGTCTCTGGTCACCCAGTCCCAGAGCATGCAGTCTGTGGTCCAAGTACTTTGGGGTCTAAATTTGGGGACTGTTTAAAACTGGTCACTGTTCGGCCCTTGTTTAATCTGCGGTGTGGACTATTGCTGTCTAAGTGGTCGGCCTGTGGTCCCCTGTGGTCAAGTTCATTGTGTTCCTGTGGTTCCCGGACCTTTGTCATCACAGAATGGGGCCTTGATAATGTTGCTATTGTTCTGCTGCACCATGCTTCTGCACTTAAAGCTGTGTGTTCCAGGAGAGAGATTTCATACTGCAATTTGCATTTGGTTTACTATGATGCCCTGAGAGACCACAGTTTTCCCTTCAAAGCCTGTCCGAAGCAGCACTTTGTAAACAGATACCAAAGACACAGGGCTCATTTGCACCAAATAAAGCGGCTTGTGTAGTAAAGTACCTCTGACAGAAGAGGTACTTTAGCTCGTCAACTGGCTATGAAACCGACGAACGCCAGGCAGGCAGCTCTCAACTTGTTCACTCTGCTAGCGCAGGCACACACACACACACACACACACACACACACACACACACACACACACACACACACACACACACACACACACACACACACACACACACACACACACACACACACACACACACACACACACACACACACACTCTCTGCTGTGCCCCCTGATTGGACCCGTAATGATGAATTGATGACTCAAAGTACTTTATGCACTGTTTCCACAGTATCTGGCCCTAATGTTAGGCCCTGGTTCAGAAGAGGGCAGTACGGTAACTGTGGGCCTGATACACACGCACACACACACACACAAACACACCAATATTTGCTGATGTTGGAAAGCTGATCATCTCTCCATTCCAGCCATTGGTTTTCCGCTATCCTTTCTGCGGTCCAACATCGTGGACACTTACCCCACTTAACTCTCCCTTGTTTTCCCCTTGTGTCCCCTTTGTGGGGCAAAGTGCTTTCTACATTACTATCGGTATTATATTGCTATTTATTTCCACACATTGTAATTTTAGCCCCTGTTTAGATCCTCTGCTGTGAAACGCCTTCTCAGATTCTCCTACTGTACACACTGTTCCCTATATAGTGCACTACTTTTGTTCAGAGCCCTATGGGTCCTGGTCAAAAGTGGGACACTTCATAGGGAATAGTTTGTCATTTGGAACACCGCCACACTTTTGGTGTGGAGTGTGTGTCTGGAAAAGCCATTGGCGGAGTGAAGCCATAGAAAGATCCCCTTAATTAACAGCCTGATGCTCAGTGTGTTCTTCCTTCTCTGTTCTGGCTCAGATAGAGTTGACGGTGGAAATCCTTACAACTGCAACACACATGCAGAGAGAATTGTGTGTTTGTGTGTGTGATCAAATGCAATACACAGTTTAGAGCAGGTATAAAAGGTGCAGAGAAATGGAATGTGCTAAATCCTCAACAATGTAGTACATTAATCAATATAATAATAATAGAAGAATCAAGTCAAAAATAACAAGTAATAGAAGAGGTCTTATGCATAGTAATAATGGACTGTATTGCCGTCAAGCAAAATGTTTCTAAATGCCAACTTTTGTGTGAAAAATATGGGGTTTGTTTTGTACGTAGGGGAGAGCGAGGTATTTTGTCACACTTTTCATGCTGTCTAACATTTACTTGGCTCAATACATCACACACAATGGTATAAATGTCATACCGAATGAAAGAAGGGCACATATTTTGTATTCATTATATATAAACATCTTCTTTTTTTAGCTGCCTTCTTGTTCTTTGCAGACCCAGATCTCCCCCTTGCTTCCCTTTCTTCGGAAATTCTGCATTAATCTTTTCCATTTCTGGTGCAGCATTTCTGGAGTGTCAGTTACAATTGATGTTTTGCGCCGTTTTCTTCCTTTGCAAGCTGGTGTTCAGGGGCCAGCTTTTGGTTATGGCCGGGTGTCCTCTGGAGTTGGTAGTCCGCTGTCAGCAATGGCATTGCTGGGCGAGGGTGAGCTGGTGCTAGCATAAGAACTGGGCAGGTCTGTGTCTGAGCTCGTGCTAGGCAGGGCTGGAATGGTGCTGGAGTCTGACAGGTTGGTGCTGGAGCCTGGCAGGTTGGTGCTGGGGCCTGGCATGGCTGGAATGGTGCTGGAGCCTGGCAGGTTGGTGCTTGGGCCTGGCATGGCTGGAATGGTGCTGGAGCCTGGCAGGTTGATGCTGCGGCCTGGCAGGGCTGGAATGTTGCTGGGGCCCAGGCAGGGCATGGTTGGTGCTGGGGCCTGGTAGGGTTGGGTTCTGAATGGGGCGATCTGTAACGTAGGATGGCACAAACTCGGTTTCCAGAAATAAACTCAGCAAAAAAGGAAACGTCCCCTTTTCAGGACCCTGTCATTCACAGATCATTTGTTAAAATCCAAAGAACTTCACAGATCTTCTTTGTAAAAGGTTTAAACACTGTTTCCCATGCTTGTTCAATGAACCATAAACAATTAATGAACATGCACCTGCACCTGTGTAACATTCGTTAAAGACACTAACAGCTTTCAGATGGTAGGCAAATAAGGTCACAGTTATGAAAACTTAGGACACTGAAGAGGCCTTTCTACTGATTCTGAAAAACACCAAAAGAAAGATGGGTCCCCGCTCATCTGCGTGAACAGACCTTAGGCATGCTGCAAGGAGGCAGAAGACTGCAGATGTGGCCATGGCAATAAATTGCAATGTCCGTACTGTGAGACGCCTAAGACAGTGCTACAGGAAGACAGAATGGACAGCTGATCATCCTTGCAGTGGCAGATAATATGTAACAACACCTGCACAGGATCGGTACATCTGAACATCACACCTGCAGGACAGGTACAGGATGGCAACAACAACTGCCCGAGTTCCACCAGGAACGCACAATCCCTCCATCAGTGCTTGGACTGGACCAGACAGGACTGGCAAAAAGTGCTTTTCACTGACGAGTCACGGTTTTGTCTCACCAGGGGTGATGGTCGGATTCGCATTTATCGTCGACAGAATGAGCGTTACACCGAGGCCTGTACTCTGGAGCGGGATCGATATGGAGGTGGAAGGTCAGTCATGATCTGGGGTGGTGTGTCACAGCATCATTGGACTGAGCTTGTTGTTATTGCAGGCAATCTCAACGCTGTGCGTTACAGGGAAGACATCCTCCTCCCTCGTGGTACCCTTCCTACAGCTTCATCCTGTCATGACCCTCCAACATGACAATGCCACCAGTCATACTGCTCATTTTGTGCATGATTTCCCGTAAGACAGGAATGTCAGTGTTCTGCCATGGCCAGTGAAGAGCCCGGATCTCAACCCCATTGAGCACGTCTGGGACCTGTTGGATCGGAGGGTGAGGGCTAGGGCCGTTTCCCCCCAGAAATGTCCGTGAACTTGCAGGTGCCTTGTTGGAAGAGTGGGGTAACATCTCACAGCAAAAACTGGCAAATATGGTGCAGTCCATGAGCAGGAGATGCATTGCAGTACTTAATGCAGCTGGTGGCCACACCAGACTGTTACTTTTGATTTTGACCCCCCTTTGTTCAGGGTAACATTATTCAATTTCTGCTAGTCACGTGTCTGTGGAACTTGTTTAGTTTATGTCTCAGTTGTTGAATCTTTTATTTTCTTACAAATATTTACACATGTTAAGTTTGCTGAAAATAAACGCAGTTGACAGTGAGAGGACGTTTATTTTTTTAATGAGTTTACATCCCTGTTGTAAGGTTGTACCCCAGCCACCCTGAAGCCAGTCTGAATATTCAAGGGGGTTGCAGCCAGAGGATAGGCAATTGCCACAATCCCAGGAATGTCATAATTTGACATTGTTTTCCTGGCATTGTTCCTCATCCAGGCATCACACACAGTGTTGATGTGCCTTTTTAGCCATCCGTAGACTGACCTGTCTAAGGGTTGAAGCTGATGAGAGCAATAGGATGGGAATGACAGCATAATTATGCCATTTCATTTTGCATAATTGAGTCTGTCAATGGACAGATGGGACTTGTGGTTTTGTCCAAAAGGAGTAAACAGGGCTTTTCCTTTGAGCACCTTGTATGCTTGACAAAATGTTTCAGGAAGTCAACAAAGTGCACATCTTTCATCCACCCAGAGGGATTTGCCCCTCCTTTGCCGCTAGGTGGCCCGTTGATCAGGAAATGATCGCGGAAGTTGACACGTGGGAATATAAAATATGGAGGTATACTATTCCCTGTGGCTGAGACAGCACAAGCCAGCGTGACGAGGGTTCCCCTTTCAGCGGAGGTCAGTGACCCTACTTGTTTGAATCCACGTCTACACACCACTTTGTCAAATCAAATCTAATCACATTTTATTTGTCACGTACACATGGTTAGCAGATGTTAATGCGAGTATAGTATATCTCTGTAGCACTTCTGCTACAAGTTACTTGCCCTGGCAAGGCTTGTTGCTTTTCTCAGCGATAGCGTTGGGTGCCGCTTTAAGAAGCCTGTAAACCACTCCGATCTGCCCTTTTCTTTTTCTGCCCACATTGGCGCGAACTTCAGCTGGTTTGCCACATCAAACTGGTAGGCGAGTCTTCTGACCTCACTTGGCGACAGACCAAAATAAATGTCAGCTGACCTAGTAATATACTGAACAAGCTGCATCTCCAAATCAGGTGAAAAAACCTGCCATGGCTTTGCATAGCCACCCACTGTTGTTGGCTTGGCTGTCTGACTTTCAACTTCTTATCTGGTAACCTTTTAACAATACAGTCATTTATGTAAAAATCCTTTGCTTGTACTCCTGATTGATTTGTTCTGCAATTTCACCTGCCTTATTGCATTTAACAATTTGCCAGGTGGTCTGCTGCCATTCTCTGTCTGACTTTCATAATTTCTAACCATCTTTCTTTCCTTCCTTCCTTCCTTCCTTCCTTCCTTCCTTCCTTCCTTCCTTCCTTCCTTCCTTCCTTCCTTCCTTCCTTCCTTCCTTCCTTCCTTCCTTCCTTCCTTCTTTCCTTCAAAAATAAATTTCCTCATTGCAATTACATATTCATTACAGGCTTATTACGCCCACCTCCCTGTCTACTATTCTTGTTGCCACAATGCAATTCATAACCCCACACTAACACACTATGACACTGTATGAAGTAGTGTGTGTGTGTAAATACTGTCTCATTCAGTAGGCATGTCATGTGTTAGCAGACACACACACACACACACACACACACACACACACACACACACACACACACACACACACACACACACACACACACACACACACACACACACACACACACACACACCCCAGAGCCTGTCTTGTGTAGTCCAGGGATATGTCTGCTGCTCTAAACTGTATTTATATATAATAATCCACTTACAGTAACATTTAATTATATTATCAGAGCTGATTACACAATATCACAATGTTTTTTGAGCATGTTCTATGTGTCTATGTATACTAGGGCAAGTTGTCACATGTGAAGACTTGCCCCAAGGTCATTGAGACAACTTGCCCCGAACTGACATGTGTACTAATGTTGGCTAAATCTCAAGGTTAGCTCATCATAGGACTGTAGCTAAAGTATCAAAATACGCATTATTGTCTCCTCTACTCAGTGAAAAATACCTAAGAAAGTTTTATTGCATAAAATGTAAAGTGCCAATTTTTTACTTTTGAAGGGGAAAATAAGAAAGTTGTGCTCACCGCAGATTAGAGTGACCTTGACCACATGTGAACATGAAGTTGACCATAGAACATGTAGTCACACAAAGTAGCTTTTTGATTTTTGAGTTATCCGCCTCTAGTGTTGGAGGTATGAACAGTTTGACAACTTACCTCGTTCTCCCCTACTTATGGTTTATACATGAGGCCTCTGTTCTTGTTCAGTCCTATGAGTCATACCACCTTTAACAGGTATGTAATTGCAATGTGCCACATTCTTTCCTGCCTTCCTGTGGACTTGTGCCAAATAAATACCTCAGAGTTGAAAAAATAATATTCTGAACATGGCTTTTCCCAGTTTTTCAGCCATTGTGAAAATAACAAATAGCTTGTTTTCCTTACGGATTTCCATATTAGTCAGTGTCAAACAAAAACAACAATTTGAAGAGGATAATACTGGGCGCTATGCCACCCTGATTACAAAATGAAAAGATAATTCTAGGGGAGCATGTCTGAACCCTCTCACATACAGTACCTTCTCAACAGTATGCACAGGTAACTACCAAAATAAAGCAATAGATTCTGCAAGTGTCTGGAACTCTATTGTTGAGATGCAACACCATTCTTCCACGAGTAATTCCAAAATGTGGTGTTTTTTTTGATGGTGGTGGAAAATGCTGTCTCAGGTGCCGCTCCAGAATCCCATAAGTGTTCATTCAGGTTGCAATCTGGTGACTGACACACACACACACACACACACACACACACACACACACACACACACACACACACACACACACACACACACACACACACACACACACACACACACACACACACACACACACACACACACACACACCCTTTAAACCCCCTATTCCAACTTCAGACCCCTCTTTCAAAGTCACTGAGATCTCTTCTTCTAGCCATGGTAGCCAAAAATAATGGTCAACTCGGCATATGTATACATGTTGAGATGTTAATTGCTTAATTAACTCAGGAACGGCCTCTCGAGTGGCGCAGTGGTCTAAGGAGATCCTGGTTAGAGTCCAGGCTCATCTACACCATTCCAACCTGTAGATTATTGGCACCCTACGTGGAGTTCTCAGAATCAGGGGCTTGCTGCTGCAAGTATTGTTTTGACATCAGGATTGCTTATTTGTGCCGTGAACATAGAAAATCTCTGTATTAATGTAAACCAGGATCTTGACATGACTCTACCACCACCCACCTCCACCCTGCATTAACACATTCTCAAATCAAATTGAATCATCACATGCTTCATAACAACAGTTGTGAACCAACTATGCAGAGAGAAAGAAAATAGAGAAATAATAGAAAAGTAAAACTCATAATAATAAAAGTAATAATAGATACACATTGAGTAATGATAACTTGGCCATATACCAAGGTATCAGTACAGTCCATTAATATGTTTCCCCTCAGCAAACTTTCTTTACATTCCACTACTCTACTGTTATTACTACAAATACTACTTTGCAATACTGTATATTATTTTGTTATACCCAATATTTGACCCAACCAACCTACAGTTTCCATAGGTAAGCGGTCCTACCCAACATTGCACCTTCCTGCAGTCTTCCCTGCTAAACCACCCCCAACCAAGACTCTTCCATACGTCTCATTTAGTACCTTACTACTGCAGTGGTCCTGTGTGGCTCGTGGGTTTGGTTACTGCTGGGGTCACACATACTAAAATGTATACCCTCACTGTTCTTCCATACTGTATATTTTTATAGATCAGATGAGATAGATCAGGGGTTCCCTACCTTTTTCACTCAGGCCACCCTTCCCGCACTAGGGAACATTCTGTGCCTTGAGGGAATCTTATTTGAGCCAAAAAATGATGTTCATATGATAGGGAAGATATACAAAACCTTGCAGAGAGCATATCCAAATGACAATCTCTTAGAAAAATATATATACTGTTGGAACCAAGATCAAAGAACTGATGGCACAAGATGGAAGGAAAGTTGGAACATAACTAACAAAATTACAGTTAACGACATTGTACACTTAACCCAGTATAAACTATTGAATATATTTTATTATACAAGTTCTACAGCACAACAGCAGAGTCATGTCTCAAGTGTAAAACTAATAATGTCTCAATAATCCATGCTTTCTGGGAATGTCATGTATTCCAGAAGCTGTGGGCAGAGCTAGAAAATTGCCTTTCAGAAGTAGTACAATGTAAACATTATTTTCATCCTTTTGTTTGCATATTTCAGGACATGGTATATAGGGGGGGTAGTGAGGGGCGGCAGGTAGCCTAGAGTGTTGGGCCAGTAACCGAAAGGTTGCTATATCGAGTTCCCAAGGTAAAAATCTGTTGTTCTACCCCTGAACAAGGCAGTTAAGCCACTGTTCCTAGAATGTCATTGTAAATAAGAATTTGTTCTTATGTGACTTACCTGGTTAAATAAATACCCAATGGGCTGGATGATTCTCTTCTCATTGCTCATCTTGACAAAATATATACTATACTATATACTGATTGACTTCCATCTGCCATCATTGACACAATGGAATAATTGAAATATTTATTATTGAAATAGTGTGGTCAACCGAGAAAGACAAATTGGTACAATTTAACGTCACGTGGCAAACAATAATGCAGGCACTAGGAATGGGGGTGTGAGCATGGGCAGGTGACATGTAGTCAATGTTTTGCGTGTGTCTGTAAGTTGTTGTTTGTATGTATAAGTGTGTTTTTGGAGTGTAAAAATGTAAGGAATAAAAAAAACGTATTTAAAAAAAGAAGAAAAAGGGAGAGTGTGTTTGAGAAAGAGAGGGTGAAAGAGCAGTATAGCAAATGAGTGTGAGAGAAGAGAAGAGAAAGGAAGAGAAGGTGTGTGTTTGAGAAAGAGAGAGGGAGAGGGAACGAGATGTATCGAGAATGACAGTGTGTGAGGAGGAAAGAGAAGTTAATAAAATTGAGGAAAAGAGAAGGGGAAAGGAGGGCAGCTGCAGTGTGTTAGTGCGTAATTAGATCTTTTCTCTGGCCTTGCCGCTCCTGGCTCTATTGGAGAATGGAAAAGATATTTTAATTTTCCTTCAGACTAGGCCCCCCAGCATGCAAATGACTATAGCTGTGTGTGTGTATGTGTGTCTGTGTGATAGAGAAATAGAGAGAGAGAGAATTATTGACTGTGTCTGTGTGCACACATTCCATTTTTCCCTGTGTTATTCCACTCTAGATATGTGTGGTTTGAGAATAAAATAGTTATAGATGTATGGTATGATCTGCAGTATGTATTTGGCTGTGGGTGGCCTGACAGTTAAAAGAGTAGCAGTGTATACTGACGTTTTTGTGATACTTTTGTTTTTCTTTGATTGATTTCATGACGATTTCATGATTATGCAATGGATGAATCTCATGGAGTTCTAGGCTTAAGTTTTAAGTTATGTTTGAATAATTTACAAATATGGTAGGCCTAAGGTAATACTGAGCATATGAGAGATAGAACAAACAATAGCTTGATATAAAAACCTAATGACAAATTTGACCGAACTTTACATTTGAGCAAAGCATTATGTGACAGAAATTAGTGAACCAAAAGGTCAAAAGCTTAGTAATCCTACTTATTGAAATATCATAAAAGCATTAAAGGCCCAGTGCAGTCAACAACAAGATTATCCTGTGTTTTGTATATTATTCCACGCTATAAGGTTGGAATAATCCTGTGAAAATAATGAAAATCCCCTTTTAGGGTAAGCGCTACACTATATACACAAAAGTATGTGGACACCCCTTCAAATTAGTGGATACGGCTATTTCAGCCACACCCATTGCTGACAGCTGTATAAAATTGAACACACAGCCATATAATTTCCATAGACAAACGTTGGCAGTAGAATGGCTTTACTGAAGAGCTCTGTGACTTTCAATGCGGAACCATCACAGGATGCCACCTTTCCAAAAGGTAAATTCTTCAAAATTCTGCCCTGCTAGAGCTGCCATGTTCAACTGTAAGTGCTGTTATTGTGAAGTGGAAAGTCTAGGAGGAACAACGGCTCAGCTGCGAAGTGGTAGGCCACACCAGCTCACAGAAGCTCACAGAAGTGCTGAGTGCTGAAGCGTGTAGCGTGTAAAAATAATCTGTCCTTGGTTGCAACACTGACTACCGAGTTCCATACGGTCTCTGAAAGCAAAGTCAGCACAAGAACTGTCTGGGTTTGGCGGTAGCCAGGAGAACGCTATCTGCCCCAATGCATAATGCCGACTATAAAGTTTGTTGGAGGAGTAATAATGGTCTGGGGCTGTTTTTCGAGGTTCGGGCTAGGCCCCTTAGTTCCAGTGAAGGGAAATCTTTACGCTACAGCATACAATTACATTCTAGACGATTCTTTGCTTCCGACTAAGTGGCAACAATTTGGGGAAGGCCCTTTCCTGTTTCAGCATGACACTGCCCATGTGCACAAAGCAAGGTCCATACAGAAATGGTTTGCTTGAAATCGGTGTGGATCTGGTCTACACAGAGCCTTAACCTCAACCCCATCGAACACCTTTGGGATTAATTGGAATGCTGACTGCAAGCCAGGCCTAATCGCCCAACATCACTGCCCGACCTCACTAATGGTTTTGTGGTTGAATGGAAGCAAGTTGCCGCAGCAATGTTCCAACATCTAGTGGAATCTTCCCAGAAGAGTGTAGGTTGTTTTAGCAGCATAGGGGGGGACCAAATCCATATTAATACCCATGATTTTGGAATGAGATGTTCGACAAGCAGGTGTCCACATACTTTTAGTGTATTTGAAAACACTGCCTGATATTACAGCCTGTTTTGGTGGGATGGAGTTTTGGCCTGCCTGGTTAATAGACCAATAAGACCAGTCCCTTACAGTCCTAGCAAAATTCTTGCTTGAGAAATGTTTGACAATTTGAATTGAAAGCAATCACCCTAAGGTACTTGATTATTACCCAGAAAGGATTTGATATTGAGATAAGAATGGCTGCATTGGCAAAGTTATGAAAAGTAGGTACAAATATTCAAATCAAGTGTTTAATGTCCTAAAGTTGCTGCTTTTAAATGGGAACAATTATGTAAGTCAGAGTCTAAGCTATTCTCAATCACAACTTTATTTTGAATGACAAATTACCCTGAGTATAGAAAACATTAAGAACATGCTCTTTCCATGACATAGACTGACCGGGGGGGGGGGGATTGAAACTCAATATTAGGAAGGTGATCCTAATGCTTGGCATTCTCAGTGTATATTTCAGGCCACAAGAAGTGAAATTGAGCAAGCTAGACCAAGATGGTAAAATCAAATGAGAAGTTTAAAGAAACCTTAGGCTCCAGCTGAGGAAAGCTTCTGAAAGAAAATGATGTTTAGCATAGTTGGCCTAGGCCTAATTCCATACTATTCTAGCAATGTGCAACCTACCTTCAATTCACAGTAGCCTAGGCCTAAAAAGAGAGCAGGTTTTGGCAAAAATGTAAATCGGTTTATAATTATCCAGTTTTGAGGACAGCAAAGTTGCTTGCTCTGTAGCCCATGATGATTTACAACCCATCACACCATGCACAGCCAGTGTCACTCGTTTTCATCTGGGTGCTTCGGCACACACAGACATGCCCACACACCTGTTTCATGCCACAGCTACAGGAAAGATTTGGGTCCACTAAATATACAGGTATTTTTCAATGTTGTGAATTTTTCCGTCCTTTTTTAAACATATTTTTTTTCACACCTTTTTTTTGGGGGGGGGGGGTTGCCATTTGGGGGGGATACCATCATATATCACAATGTTTTAGGAGTATATAATCATGATGGGACAAAGGTTGACATCGTCCAACACTAATTTGAAGTATATTCTATGGATGATAGCCAATACGCTAAACCAACCCCAAGCAAGTCAAGTGAAATTATCAACAATAATATTCTCGTTATTTTCAAAATGAAGTTATCAAACCAAATGCGAGAAAGGTATTTTCTTTGTAATTATATTATTACCTACAGTACATGTTGATAGAAAAGGGATCTGTACTTTACCACTAACGAGAGGCCCAATAAAATGTCATTAAAAAGCCAGATTAAATGAACCATTTAAAACAAGCAATCAGACTGCATTGAGGCAGTTACATATTGTTTATTTTGGCATCGCGGAGACAGAGGTCCAGGTTCCTACAGTTAGTAATGCCTTCAGACCGTGAGCCAATAAGAATGATTTATCCTACCTTGTTACAATTGATTGTGTGTGTGTGTTTTGTTTTTTGTGTGTATGTGTGTGTGTGCACGCAAGTGTGTGTGCACGCTCCTGAGGCCCTCTCAATGGCCCTCTCAACAGTCTGTTAGTCCATCCCCATCCCCAACATCCCTCACCAGCCCTATTGAGACTAAAGCCAATACTGGACTGGAACTCTCAATTTATGGATCATATTTGACTTCCTGATTGCGGCCCATAGAGAACCCTTGGAGTTAGGCAGGCACGGCTCTGCTCCGGGGTCAACCCTCTACCTTTATTGCCTGTGTAAAGAAAACACGGAGAGGAATTCGTTCAGAGCTTGAATGATTGCTGGTGCAGCGCGAAGACAAAACAGGAAAGGCTCCTGACTGCGTTTTATTAGCATAGATCACAAACACCAGTGCCACGTTTGCAGAGAGCTAGCTAGCTCTTATGAAGTACAGAGACTCTGGACCGGGCCAGGACTGGCCTGCTTACAGATTGGAGATAGGAACCACTGTTGTTTCTAATCTAATAAAGTGTGGTTTTAACTCTTCTGAGCGCAGACAGCTGGCTGGTGGTTTTTGTACTACTGTTCATGTCAGATGGTATTAAGACTCACAGAGGTGGATCCTGTGTGGCTCAGTTGGTAAGAGTGTGGCACTAGGAATTACAGGGTCGGCGGTTCCATTTCTGCTGGGGTCATCAAATCAAATGATTTAACGAAGCCCTTTTCACATCAGCAATTATCACAGCGTGCTTTACAGTAACGCGGCCTAGACTCCAAAAAGCAGAAGGGAAAGCATAAAACCGACAGAGAAACCCGGCTCAGAGGGGTGGCCCATACTCTTCTGGCTGTTCCGGGTAGAGATCAAGAGTACATGTGGCTATAATGGCCAGATTGTTTCTTACTTAATTTATGTTTTTGACTGATAGATAATTATTAATGTATTCTAAAATGTAGCTTGCTAAACAACATATTATTTATTAATATTACATGATTTGGATCCTTCAAGTGCCAGTTCGGCAAATATACAGTAGTCAAATATCAAGTGGGGTTTCATAACCTTTTCTGGAACCATCTTTGAATGCCCCGTGCTGCGCTGTCAAACTCATATGAAGTAAGTAGCTTGTTTCTTTAGAAAAACAGGAATATGTGCATGCCTTGTGTAGTTTCTGCAAGGGCAAGCATGGTGGGTCCTTTATCCAGGGCGCTGTCTGTAAGTCCTGTAAGTGTTTTTTAGCACCAGGCAGAAGGCAGCTATTGTGCTGTGTGACGTCCCTCTCAAGGCAGGGCATGCGCAGCTCTCCCACACCCCTGGCTCACACCGCTGGCCAACCGGTGTGTGTGTGTGTGCATGTGTTTACCGGTGTGTGTGAGTGTGTGCGTTCCGGGTTGGAGCGAGCGGTCGCATCTACACTTCGGTCCGCAGGTAGTATAACTTTTCATTACATTTTCATTACACTTCATTATAGTACAACGGTTTGATTTGTCTAATCTTAGCAATTTCTTCTTAGCTAGCTACATAGCCGTCTTTGTATCAAAGATAATTGCGTAATTATCGTATTTCGTCGTCCTAACGTAGTCTACACTGCTATCTGCCCAGCAGCTAGCTAACGTCCACCGTCTACCAGCACTGTAGAAACTATTACACTCAACTGAACGACTCGATTAGTGTAGTGTTAGCTAGCTACATAGTTGTCTTTGCTGTCTTCGTATCCAAGATAATTGTGTAGTTTAGAGTGTGTAGACTTAGAGTGATTATCTTAATTTACCGAGGTTAGCTAGCCAGCTATTTGTCGTCCTTAACGTAGGAGATACTGCTAGCTAGCTAGCTAGCCAACAGCTAGCCAACGTCTACCGAATAGAACTTCAACAACCCGGTCAACATTCCGCTTCGCTCCACAGGTAGTATCACATTTTCATTTCATTTCATTACAGTACAACGGTTTGATTTGTTTGATCGTAGCTAGCTAGCTACATAGCCGTCTTTGTATCTAAGACAATTGTGTAGTCTAGAGCGATTTTCTAGGTTAGCTAGCCAGCTATTGTCGTTCTTTTAACGTAACGTAACGTAATCAACACTGCTAGCTAGCCAGCTAGCCCCCATATAGCAGCACTGTAGAAACTATTACACTCGACGGAACGACTTGATTAGTGTAGTGTCAACAACGCAGCCACTGCCAGCTAGCCTACAAAGTCAACAACGCAGCCACTGCCAGCTAGCCTACTCCAGCAGTACTGTATCATTTCAATCATTTTAGTCAATAAGATTCTTGCTACGTAAGCTTAACTTTCTGAACATTCGAGACGTGTAGTCCACTTGTCATTCCAATCTCCTTTGCATTAGCGTAGCCTCTTCTGTAGCCTGTCAACTATGTGTCTATCTATCCCTGTTCTCGCCTCTCTGCACAGACCATACAAACGCTCCACACCGCGTGGCCGCGGCCACCCTAATCTGGTGGTCCCAGCGCGCACGACCCACGTGGAGTTCCAGGTCTCCGGTAGCCTCTGGAACTGCCGATCTGCGGCCAACAAGGCAGAGTTCATCTCAGCCTATGCCTCCCTCCAGTCCCTCGACTTCTTGGCACTGACGGAAACATGGATCACCACAGATAACACAGCTACTCCTACTGCTCTCTTCGTCCGCCCACGTGTTCTCGCACACCCCGAGAGCTTCTGGTCAACGGGGTGGTGGCACCGGGATCCTCATCTCTCCCAAGTGGTCATTCTCTCTTTCTCCCCTTACCCATCTGTCTATCGCCTCCTTTGAATTCCATGCTGTCACAGTTACCAGCCCTTTCAAGCTTAACATCCTTATCATTTATCGCCCTCCAGGTTCCCTTGGAGAGTTCATCAATGAGCTTGATGCCTTGATAAGCTCCTTTCCTGAGGACGGCTCACCGCTCACAGTCCTGGGCGACTTTAACCTCCCCACGTCTACCTTTGACTCATTCCTCTCTGCCTCCTTCTTTCCACTCCTCTCCTCTTTTGACCTCACCCTCTCACCTTCCCCCCCTACTCACAAGGCAGGCAATACGCTCGACCTCATCTTTATTAGATGCTGTTCTTCCACTAACCTCATTGCAACTCCCCTCCAAGTCTCCGACCACTACCTTGTATCCTTTTCCCTCTCGCTCTCATCCAACACTTCCCACACTGCCCCTACTCGGATGGTATCGCGCCGTCCCAACCTTCGCTCTCTCTCCCCCGCTACTTTCTCCTCTTCCATCCTATCATCTCTTCCCTCTGCTCATACCTTCTCCAACCTATCTCCTGATTCTGCCTCCTCAACCCTCCTCTCTTCCCTTTCTGCATCCTTTGACTCTCTATGTCCCCTATCCTCCAGGCCTGCTCGGTCCTCCCCTCCCGCTCCGTGGCTCGACGACTCATTGCGAGCTCACAGAACAGGGCTCCGGGCAGCCGAGCGGAAATGGAGGAAAACTCGCCTCCCTGCGGACCTGGCATCCTTTCACTCCCTCCTCTCTACATTTTCCTCCTCTGTCTCTGCTGCTAAAGCCACTTTCTACCACTCTAAATTCCAAGCATCTGCCTCTAACCCTAGGAAGCTCTTTGCCACCTTCTCCTCCCTCCTGAATCCTCCTCCCCCCCCCCCCTCCTCCCTCTCTGCAGATGACTTCGTCAACCATTTTGAAAAGAAGGTCGACGACATCCGATCCTCGTTTGCTAAGTCAAATGACACCGCTGGTTCTGCTCACACTGCCCTACCCTGTGCTCTGACCTCTTTCTCCCCTCTCTCTCCAGATGAAATCTCGCTTCTTGTGACGGCCGGCCGCCCAACAACCTGCCCGCTTGACCCTATCCCCTCCTCTCTTCTCCAGACCATTTCCGGAGACCTTCTCCCTTACCTCACCTCGCTCATCAACTCATCCCTGACCGCTGGCTACGTCCCTTCCGTCTTCAAGAGAGCGAGAGTTGCACCCCTTCTGAAAAAACCTACACTCGATCCCTCCGATGTCAACAACTACAGACCAGTATCCCTTCTTTCTTTTCTCTCCAAAACTCTTGAACGTGCCGTCCTTGGCCAGCTCTCCCGCTATCTCTCTCAGAATGACCTTCTTGATCCAAATCAGTCAGGTTTCAAGACTAGTCATTCAACTGAGACTGCTCTTCTCTGTATCACGGAGGCGCTCCGCACTGCTAAAGCTAACTCTCTCTCCTCTGCTCTCATCCTTCTAGACCTATCGGCTGCCTTCGATACTGTGAACCATCAGATCCTCCTCTCCACCCTCTCCGAGTTGGGCATCTCCGGCGCGGCCCACGCTTGGATTGCGTCCTACCTGACAGGTCGCTCCTACCAGGTGGCGTGGCGAGAATCTGTCTCCTCGCCACGCGCTCTCACCACTGGTGTCCCCCAGGGCTCTGTTCTAGGCCCTCTCCTATTCTCGCTATACACCAAGTCACTTGGCTCTGTCATAACCTCACATGGTCTCTCCTATCATTGCTATGCAGACGACACACAATTAATCTTCTCCTTTCCCCTTCTGATGACCAGGTGGCGAATCGCATCTCTGCATGTCTGGCAGACATATCAGTGTGGATGACGGATCACCACCTCAAGCTGAACCTCGGCAAGACGGAGCTGCTTTTCCTCCCGGGGAAGGACTGCCCGTTCCATGATCTCGCCATCACGGTTGACAACTCCATTGTGTCCTCCTCCCAGAGCGCTAAGAACCTTGGCGTGATCCTGGACAACACCCTGTCGTTCTCAACTAACATCAAGGCGGTGGCCCGTTCCTGTAGGTTCATGCTCTACAACATCCGTAGAGTACGACCCTGCCTCACACAGGAAGCGGCGCAGGTCCTAATCCAGGCACTTGTCATCTCCCGTCTGGATTACTTCAACTCGCTGTTGGCTGGGCTCCCTGCCTGTGCCATTAAACCCCTACAACTCATCCAGAACGCCGCAGCCCGTCTGGTGTTCAACCTTCCCAAGTTCTCTCACGTCACCCCGCTCCTCCGCTCTCTCCACTGGCTTCCAGTTGAAGCTCGCATCCGCTACAAGACCATGGTGCTTGCCTACGGAGCTGTGAGGGGAACGGCACCGCAGTACCTCCAGGCTCTGATCAGGCCCTACACCCAAACAAGGGCACTGCGTTCATCCACCTCTGGCCTGCTCGCCTCCCTACCACTGAGGAAGTACAGTTCCCGCTCAGCCCAGTCAAAACTGTTCGCTGCTCTGGCCCCCAATGGTGGAACAAACTCCCTCACGACGCCAGGACAGCGGAGTCAATCACCACCTTCCGGAGACACCTGAAACCCCACCTCTTCAAGGAATACCTAGGATAGGATAAAGTAATCCTTCTCACCCCCCCCCTTAAATGATTTAGATGCACTATTGTAAAGTGGCTGTTCCACTGGATGTCAGAAGGTGAATTCACCAATTTGTAAGTCGCTCTGGATAAGAGCGTCTGCTAAATGACTTCAATGTAAATGTAAATGTTTAGACCAACTCAACAGCCCTACGCTGCTGATGATGATGATTATGAGATAGAAGTCTTATAACATAAGGCTTGCGTCTTTACGAAAACAATCATATTTTCATACTTGAAAATAATGGATGCTTGGTAGATCTTTTACTCAGGACTGTAAGTCTGTACTGTATGTGGGCAATTGGAAGCAGGCAGCGATTGTGGTATCCCTCTCCTCTCTCTCTAAAAAAAGAGCTGAGGCTAAACAAGGCCAACACGCCTGGCACGACTTGGGCCTTGGCATGGTCTCCAGGGGGCGCTACTTTGTATGAACACTACGTAGAGAGAGAGAGAGAGAGAGAGAGAGAGAGAGTGTGTTTGTGTGCTTGCATTTGTTTGTGTCTCTATGTGTGTGTGGACCTACTCCACAGCCTCGCATCAGTCCACTGCTGCTGATGAGGTAGAAGGAACATTACCAGAAGGTGCAACAGCATTGATGAGACACAGACGTCTCATCTCCCATCGCCAACCCCTCTATTTGCCATCCCTCATTCCCTAATTTTCAAGTGGTTGGGACAATCCAGACTTGAAAGACCGTATTGACAGGATAATTGTGATGTTTGTGGAGCCAAAGCACTAACTGCTGCTGTCATTGTGCACAAGCCACAGTGACTTAGTGATCTTTATGTTAGGAAGGTGAGGCTGCTGGCATGTCATGAAATGCGTGATATATTGTGTAACTCAATGTAGCCTAGTGCAAGTCACATACCTGCAGTCATTTCATGGTTGTTTCGGTGATCATGTCAGGGGAAATGGGACAATTATACCTTTTATTCATGACCCCTGACCTCTAACCTCATAGCCACAGTGTACCTCAGGGCTCAGTGTGAGTATCCTTCTCCTCCAAAAAGAGGTTGATTCAAATGACATTAGCTGCATTTAATTGAATTTGCAGTCATTTGTTGAAGTTAAACTGGGAGAAAGAAAATATTTGGAGTGATAACAGGTAGCCAGCTGTCCACGCACATTTTTCATCTGAATTACACCAGAGCCAGAGCCAAGACACACACATCCAATCCTCCTGCCAGACAGAGTAGGATATGCACGCACAAGTGAGCACACAAGTGCACAAAAGCACACACAATGGTGTACACACACACACACATTCACACACGTGTACAGACACACGAGCACACACACAGTTAAATGATATCCTTTTAAATATTCACACACCCACAAAGGCATGTGTACGCACACACACCCACACACATGCACCCATATGCATATGCGTGTACACCACACATACACACACATACACAGTTAATTATATCTCTTAAATATTCACTCATTCACACACAAAGACATGTGTGCGCACACACTCTAAATGGGTGCTGAAAGGTCAGGCTTGTTATTTCTACCAGAATCAGTCTCGATGTTGTTGAAGTCTCACTGATGGTTTTTATATAGTGTAGACAGGTCCCTCTGGTTTTACAAGCGCTCTAAGCCCCCAACCCTTAGCCCAACTAATCTTTCAGCAGCCCTGTGCTCAGCTCCTAGACCTAGGCCGGTCTTCCTGCCCATTCTGTTGGGATAGAATTGCCTCATGGTTCACATAACAGTCAATCAGTTGCAGTATTTCTAATGGCAAGTATTTCTCATTGGGCTGAAGTGGAGCGGGTCTAGAGTTTCAAGTTCCTTAGTGTCCACATCATCAACGAACTAAGTATGGTTCTCAATCAGAGACAACAATAGACAGCTGCCTCTGATTGAGAACCACACCTGGCCAAACACACAGAAATAGAAAACAGAACAAAACATAGAATGCCCACCCCAACTCACGCCCTGACCAAACCAAAATAGAGACATAAAAAGACTCTCTAAGGTCAGGGCGTGACACCCTGCATATAGCCTAGTTTTTGTTATGTAATTTTCTTGAGTTACTTTTAGATTTGACTTTAATTTATTTAGTAAATATTTTCTTAAGTCTATTTCTTGAACTGCATTGTTGGTTAAGGGCTTGTAAGTAAGCATTTCATGGTAAGGTCTACACCTGTTGTATTCGGCGCATGTGACAAATACAATTTGATTTGATTTAATTTGAAATGTTTTGAGATGAAGAACCAGACATTGAAATTATGCCAAATATAAAACTGTATGTATGTTGTGCCATACTTTCTATTAGAATAATATTTTCATCTGAGATCTCTTGGCAGAATCAGAGACAAATACAATTTGATTTGATTTAATTTGAAATGTTTTGAGATGAAGAACCAGACATTGAAATTATGCCAAATATAAAACTGTATGTATGTTGTGCCATACTTTCTATTAGAATAATATTTTCATCTGAGATCTCTTGGCAGAATCAGAGACACAGTGATTGTAAAGTCCACGACTAGAGAGTATCAGACCAGACAGAGTAAGGCAGAACTTTTAGCACTCAATCACTCAATATGCATGTTCATTAGTCAACCAAGTCAAACTGAAATGCTAGTTTTCGAGTCATCGAGGGTTCCACTGCGCCCTTCGGAAGCTTTTTTATCGAGCGGGCATCCTATACTGACTCGGCGTCCTTGGCAGCAACTTCATCCCATGAATCTTAGCATGACACCTAAACGCAATGGTCAGTACTACGTCGGACTCAAAAATTGTCAGAATATATCAAGATAAATTAATAAATCTGTAATTCCTTTTAATTTCGATTTTACATCCAGCTAAAGAGTTTAGAGTATTTCTGAAGTTTGATCATGTACTAATATACATAAAGGGAATGATTTGGCATTTCCCATATAATTGATGAGGATCTCCATATAGCAAATGTACGTTCCCTTACTAGACTTCTGCGAGTGTTATTAAAATAGGCCGACAACCTCGGGTCGTGCGCCAGGGCCCGCTCTTCCGGGAAGTGATCAAATGACGTTTTACAGACATTTAGTTTTCGTTTTATAAAATTGTACATTTTTGGTCATTTTTCCGCTGTACCAGAAAATTCCACCAGATGGCAACTAGCTGCTTATTGCAAATGGACAAAACCTTACCAAACGGACATGGCCATTGTCAAGGGAGCACCCCCCACCCGTGCCCATCCAATAGGAGGCGGCCCTGCACATTTTGGACGTTTTTCAAAAAATCACACTTTCCACTTCTCTCTTATTGCAACAACGAGCGATGGAGAGGAACAACTATCACTGCTCGACCATCCTGAGTTCAATGGCCAGTCAATTGGGCATTTCTGCAGTATATTAGAGCATGCTTTAAGCACCAGCTGTCAGAGCAGCTCACAGATTACTGCACCTGTACATAGCCCATCTATAATTTACCCCAAACAACTACCTCCCCCCCAACTGTATTTATTTATTTATTTTGCTCCTTTGCACCCCCATTATTTCTATCTCTACTTTGCACATTCTTCCACTGCAAATCTACCATTCCAGTGTTTATTTTTATATATTTTTTTACTTGCTATATTATATTTACATCGCCACCATGGCCTTTTTTTGCCTTTTCCTCCCTCATCTCACATTGTATATAGACTTATTTTTCTACTGTATTATTGACTGTATGTTTGTTTTACTCCATGTGTAACTCTGTTGTTGTGCCTGTTGAACTGCTTTGCTTTATCTTGGCCAGGTAGCAATTGTAAATGAGAACTTGTTCTCAACTTGCCTACCTGGTTAAATAAAGGTGAAATAAATAAATAAAATTAAATGTCCAATTCATGATGGTAAATGCCCATTGTAAGACATTGCAAATTAATAGCCGTGCACCTGGTAATCTGAACGGGTTTTTAATGCCTTTAGGGGTTGCAAGGGGTCCATGGCTGGGTAGGAAGCACCCACCACCCGGGCCCATCCAATAGGGGGCGCCCCTGATTATTTTGTACATTTTTCAAAAAATATTTAAAAAAAAGTCCCACCTCTCTCATTGCACCAAATTCTTACTTCCTATGACTTCCTATGATCAAACATGACAAATAGACCTAGGTTGATTCAGGGCTTTTGTGACTAGGGGGCAGTATTTTCATTTTTGGAAAAATAACGTTCCCGTAGTAAACAGGATATTTTGTCAGGACAAGATGCTAGAATATGCATATAATTGACAGCTTAGGATAGAAAACACTCTAAAGTTTCCAAAACTGTCTGTGAGTGTCTACCGCATTGTGACGTAGTTTTACGCATTTATGTTGAAGAATACCTATAAGCGGCTACATCTGATGCTCCCAGAGTGATTCTCGTGTAAAATACAGAGGTAGCCGTTATTCCAATCGTTCCTACTGAAAAACGAATTGTCCCGGTGGATATATTATCGAATAGATATTTGAAAAACACCTTGAGGATTGATTATAAACAACGTTTGCCATGTTTCTGTTGATATTATGGAGCTAATTTGGAATATTCTTCGGCGTTTTCGTGACTGCAATTTCCGGGCGATTTCTTAGGAAAACGTGAAGAACAAACGGAGCTATTTCGCCTACAAAAATAATATTTTGGGAAAAAAGGAACATTGGCTATCTAACTGGGAGTCTCGTGAGTGAAAACATCCGAAGCTCATCAAAGGTAAACTATTTAATTTGATTGCTTTTCTGATTTCCGTGACCAAGTTACCTGCTGCTAGCTGGACAAAATGCTATGCTTGGCTATCGATAAACTTACACAAATTCTTGTCAAGCTTTGGCTGTAAAGCATATTTTGAATATCTGAGATGACAGGGTGATTAACAAAAGGCTAAGTTGTGTCTCAATATATTTCATTTGTGATTTTCATGAATAGGAATTTTTTCTAGGAATATTTATGTCCGTTGCATTATGATAATTAGTGTCAGTCGATGATTACGCTCCCTCATGCGGGATGGGGAGTTACTAGAGTTAACATAGTGATATACATCATTTGGTCAGTGTAAATGCCATTTGGACATGTTTCTGACTTTTGGATTCGGAACCCCATAAAATAAGACAAATGTATGTTCATACAGTTATTATATTTTTTAATAAAATCAAAAAAATGAAAAATGGTCCAGAAAGCACTTTTTTTAGAGGTGGTTTAGTTTTTAATTTAAAAATATATATTTTCTAAATTTGACCCTTGGGTCTTGACTTTCTGACCATTTGCCATATAAAAATCTACAGTGGAGTGCACTCACCATCTTTGGGATTTTTGGGGTATGACACTTGGCATTTGCCATATGCCACTTGCCATATGGTTTAGATGAACTGCCGTCCATTTGAGTGGTAATTGCGATTGTGTATATGTTTTGTCCAATGCCAATATGTTGCCAATCATTTCTGTCCATTTCATGGGGATCTTCCCTTACTTGCTAGCTAAGCCTGAGCTTCACTTCAAATGAAATTAAAGAGAAACTAACCAACCAGCTAGTGCAACACTAGAAGCAATGCTTCATTAGCAATCTAGTTAAATAGCTAGCTAGCTGTAGTAACAATGAACACGTTTCAACAAACAGCCTGCTTTGCCCCGAGTCAGTACTATAGTGCTGCTGCGCGTTTAGCTGACCCAATGTTACAATGTTAGAAATTGGTTCTTTGGAAACTTAAGTATGTATTGACTGCTGGGAACATGTCTACAACTTCATCAGCAAGCTGTCAAACTATCAAACTATCAGCAAGCTGTCAAACTATCGTAAATAAGTGACAAGCTACATGCTGTTTATCAGTGCAGTGCCAAAATCCTTAGCTAGCGCTAGCTAAAATTCCATCCTGTGTTTGTCAGTGAAGCTAGCTAGCAGCAGGCAGGCGACAACAAGCTAAAACCAGCTGATAAAATCACTTGCGATATACTTGCACATTCAGTGCATTCGGAAAGTAATCAGACCCCTTGACTTTTTACACATTTTGTTACGTTAGAGCCTTTTTCTAAAATGTATTACATCTGGGGGTTTTCTCATCAATCTACATACAATTCCAAATGTATAAAAATAAAAAACTGAAATATCAAATTTACATAAGCATTCAGACATGTTACTCAATACGTTTTTGAAGCAACTTTGGCAGCAATTACATCCTGGAGTCTTCTTGGGTATGATGCTACAAGCTTGGCACACCTGTACTTGGGGAGTTTCTCCCATTCGTCTCTCCAGATCCTCTCAAGATCTGTCAGGTTGAATGGGGAGCGTCACTGTACAGCTATTTTTATGTCTCTCCAGAGATGTTTGATCGGGTTCAAGTCCGGGCCCTGGCTGGGCCAATCAAGGACATTCAGAGACTTGTCCTGAATCCGCTCCTGCATTGTCCTGCTCGTTGCCCTGCTCGTTGTCCTGTTGGAAGGTGAATTTTTGTCCCAGTCTGAAGTCCTGAGCGCTCTGGAGCAGGTTTTCATCAAGGATCTCTCTATACTTTGCTCCGTTCATCTATCCCTCGATCCTGACCACCATGCTTTACCGTAGGGATGGTGCCAGATTTCCTCCATAAGTGATGCTTGGCATTCAGGCCAAAGAGTTAAATCTTGGTTTCATCAGACCAGAGAATCTTGTTTCTCATGGTCTGAGTCCTTTTGGTGCCTTCTGGCAAACTCCAATGTGGCTGTCATGTGACTTTTAGGAATGGCTTCTGTCTGGCCACTATACCATAAAGGCCTGATTGGTGGAGTGCTGTAGAGATGGTTGTCCTTCTGGAAGGTTCTCCCATCTCCACAGAGGAACTCTGGACCTCTGTCAGAGTGACCATCGAGTTCCTGGTCACCTCCCTGACCAAAGCTTTTATCTCCTGATTGCTCATTTTGTCTGCGCAGCCAGCTCTTGGTGGTACCAAACATCTTCCATTTAAGAATGGTGGAGGCCACTGTGTTCTTGGGGACCTTCAATGCTGCAGAAATGTTTTGGTACCCTTCCCCAGATCTGTGCCTCGACAATTCATTCGACCTCATGGCTTGGTTTTTGTTCTGACATGCACTGTCAACTGTGGGACCTTATATAGACACGTGTGTGCCTTTCCAAATCATGTCCAATCAATTGAATTTACCACAGGTGGACTCCAATCAAGTTGTCTCATAGCAAAGAGTCTGAATACTTATGTATAGAAGTTTTTGATTTCTGTTTTAGATTTTTTATAAATGAGCAATAATTTCTAAAAAACAGTTTTCACTTCGTCATTATTTGCATTGTTTGTAGATTGATGAAGGGGAAAAATGTATTTAATCCATTTTAGAATAAATCTGTAATGTAACCAAATGTGGAAAAGGGAAAGGCTCTGAATAGTTTCCGAAAGCCCTGCATATTTTGCATGAATAGAGATGTCATTTTGTTTTTACAACTTTCTCACTGTCTAATGGAATATCAATATATAATAATATATATATAATTTGGAGGGATGCCCTCTGAACCAATTCAGCTGTTCAATTTAAAAAAAAACTTCTTATGGCTAGTGGAACACCTCGACAACATTTAGCTGAAAAGGCAGTGCGCAAAATTCTAAAATATTTTTGGGAAATATGTAACCTTCATACATTCACAAGTGCAATACACCAAATGAAAGATAAACTTCTTGTTAATCTACCCATCGTGTCCGATTTCAAAAAGGCTTTACAGCGAAAGCACAATATGTGATTATGTTAGGTCAGAGCCTAGTCACAAAAACATTTTCCAGCCAAAGAGAGGAGTCACAAAATGCAGAAATAGAGATAAAAATCATCACTAACCTTTGATGATCTTCATCAATGTTTTATGTTTTATTCGATAAAGTGCATGTATATATATATATATATATATTAAAAAATCTGTTTACATTTGCGATTTACGTTCATTAATGTTTTGCTTCCAAAACATCCTGTGGTTTTGCAGAGAGCCAAATCAATTTACAGAAATAGTCATCATAAACTTGAATATAAGATACAAGTGTTATGCAGCGAATTAGAGATATACTTCTCCTTAATGCAACCGCTGTGTCAGATTTCAAAATATCTTTGCGGATAAAGCTAACCATGCAATAATCTGAGTAAGGCACTCAGACAACAAATCAAGTCATATAGATATCCGTCATGTTGGAGTCAACAGAAGTCAGAAATAGCGTTATAAATATTCACTTACCTTTGATGATCTTCATCAGAATGCACTCCCAGGAATCCCAGTTCCACAATAAATGTTTGATTTGTTCGATACAGTCCATCATTTATGTCCAAATACCTCCTTTTGTTAGCACGTTCAGTTCACAAATCCAAACTCACGACTCGCGGCCAGGTCCAGGCGAAAGTTCAGGAAAAAAGTAATATTACAGTTCGTAGAAACATGTCAAACAATGTATAGAATCAATCTTTAGGATGTTTTTAACATATATCTTCAATAATGTTCCAACCGGAGAATTCGTTTGTCTTCAGAAATGCAATGGAATGCAAGCTAACTCTCACATGAACGCGCATGACCAGCTCGTGGCACTCGGACAGACCACTGCCTCATTCAGCTCCCATTCCCCCCTCGTTTACAGTGGAAGCATCAAACAAGGTTCTAAAGACTGTTGACATCTAGTGGAAGCCTTAGGAAGTGCAATTTGACCCCATAGACACTGTATATTCAATAGGCAAATAGTTGAAAACCTACAAAACTCAGATTTCCCACTTCCTGGTTGGATTTTTCTCAGGTTTTTGGCTGCCATATGAGTGCTGTTATATTCACAGACATCATTCAAACAGTTTTAGAAATCTACGAATAAGATGCATATATTAGCAACTGGGACTGAGGAGCAGGCAGTTTACTTTTGGCACGCTTTTCATCCAAACGTGAAAATGCTGCACCCTATCCCAAACAGGTTTTAATACTTGTAACTATTGTCAGAAGCTATGAAATTAGTTATTGTGATTTGTAATGATGATAATGACGTGACAATGACGATAATGGATGAAAATGCTTGTCTACTGGTCTCTGTTCTATCTGATTGTGTGTGAATATGACGGTGATAGTAAGAGAAACCACAATAAACACACACACATACACTCTAAATCATCTTAATTATGGGCCTGCATGACAAGCACTAGGCAGGCTCCAGTACTGCCGCATTCTCTGGTTTCATTCCCATTCAAATACATACACACACCACACACACACATTAGAGCTACTTTAAAAGAGGGTGGACCACTGTAACAAGGGAGATGAGATCACGGTTTGCACCTCAACCACACTGTGTGTGTTTGATACTGTAACCAGAAGCTGTGATGCTATCGGCCTCTGTGGATGGACAGGGACTCTCTATTTTGGCTGGAGTTGAGAGGAGAGACTGCGTATTGACAAAGCTTTCACTCAGTCTATGTCATTGGAAAGAGCAGGTGTCCTTGATGTTTTGTAAAATCAGTGTACATGCGCAGGCACACACACGCACACACACACACACACACACACACACACACACACACACACACACACACACACACACACACACACACACACACACACACACACACACACACACACACACGTTCATTTTGGATAAGTGACCGTGCCCTTGTTCAGCATGGCTTGATTGCAGTGAGCTCTGGTTGATTTCAGTGAATATGTTCATGGAGGGAGGGCTGGAGTGGTGGAGGGAGTGCTGGAGATTTGGGGGGACTTATGCAGAGTAGATGGTAATTTTGGGTTGGCTGTATGGCTAATATTGGGGGTAGAATGTGAGTTATGGGTGGGATGCCTTTGACAAGGTGGAAGAGAGTGGTGGGGAACTGTAGCACAGGGCCTCTTACCGGCATGTTCCATATACTGTAGATATTACTGCGCCACACAATTACAAGTCTTTCCACACTTCGATATTCTCTCTCTCTCTCTCTCCCTATTGCTCTCTCTCTCCCCCTCTCTCTCTCCCTATTGCTCTCTCCCTCTCTCTCCCTCCCTATTTCTCTCTCCCTATTGCTTTCTCCCTATTTCTCTCTCCCTCTTGCTCACTCCCTCTTGCTCTCTTCCTCTTGCTCTCTCCCTCTCGCTCTCTCCCACTTGCTCTCCCTCTCTCTCCCCCCCTCTCTCCCTCTCTCTCTCTCTTCTAAATGCTCTCTCTCTCACTTCCAAATGCTCTCTTTCTCTCTTCCAAATGCTCTCTTTCTCTCTTCCTATTGCTTTCTCTCTCTCTCCCTCTCTCCCTCCCTATTTCTCTCTCCATATTGCTCTCTCCCTATTGCATTAGCTCACTCACACACTCACTCACTCACTTGTTCTGTTTCCTGCTTGCAATCTCTATTAGTCTGTCTCTCCCCTCAATGTGACTGACTGAGAGAGAGTGTGTGTGTGTACATGCACGTGCACAGACACACAGAGCACACATTACATGTGCATGCAATATGATTTTTTATGCAATATAATTATTTATGCTGAAGATACAGTATTGTACTCTGTTGCACCATCTGTAAACCAAGCCTTTTCGTACTTGCAGTCTGATTTCCAAGCACAACAGAAGTCAGTCTTGGATCTTAAGGTAGTGCTTAATGCAAAGAATACAAAATACATGCTATTTTCTAGGACCTATAACTTAGACTTACAGTTGAAGTCGGACATTTACATACTCCTTAGCCAAATACATTTAAACTCAGTTTTTCACAATTCCTGACATTTAATCCAAGTAAAAATGTCCTGTCTTAGGTGAGTTACAATCACCACTAAATCAAGTCAAATTGTATTTGTCACCTACACATGGTTAGCAGATGTTAATACGAGTGTAGCGAAATGCTAGTGCTTCTAGTTCCGACAATGCAGTAATAACCAACGAGTAATCTAACCTAACAATTCCACAACTACTACCTTATACACACACGTGTAAAGGGATAAAGAATATGTACATACAGATATATGAACGAGTGATGGTACAGAACGGCATAGGCAAGATGCAGTAGATGGTAACAAGTACAGTATATACATATGAGATGAGTAATGTAGGGTATGTAAACATAAAAGTGGCATAGTTTAAAGTGGCTACACCCTACCTGACACCCTAGACCCACTCCAATTTGTACACTATATTTTAAGAATGTGAAATGTCAGAATAATAGTAGAGAGAATGATTTATTTCAGCCTTTATTTCTTTCATCACATTCCCAGTGGGTCAGACGTTTCAATACTATCAATTAGTATTTGGTAGCATTGCATTTAACTTGTTTAACTTGGGTCAAACATTTAAGTAGCCTTCCACAAGCTTCCCACAATAAGTTGGGTGAATGTTGGCCCATTTCTCATGACAGAGCTGGTGTAACTGAGTCAGGTTTGTAGGCCTCCTTGCTCGCACACTTTTTTTCAGTTTTGCCCACACATTTTCTATAGGATTGAGGTCAGGGCTCTGTGAGCGATGGCCAATCCAATACCTTGACTTTGGTGTCCTTAAGCCATTTTGCCACAAATTTGGAAGTATGCTTGGGGTCATTGTCCAATTGGAAGATCCATTTGCGACCAAGCTTTAACTTCCTGACTGATGTCTTGAACTGTTGCTTCAATATATCCACATAATTTCCTACCTAATGTGCCATCTATTTTGTGCACCAGCCCCTCCTGCAGCAAATCACCCCCAGAATATGATGCTGCCACCGAGATTGAAGGTAGCCTTTGAAATACATCCACAGGTACACCTCCAATTGACTCAAATTATGTCAATTAGCTTCTAAAGCTATGATGTTTTATGGAATTTTCCTAGCTGTTTAAAGGCACAGTAAACTTCTGACCGACTGGAATTGTGATACAGTGAATTATAAGTGAAATAATCTGTCTGTAATCAATTGTTGGAAAAATGACTTGTGTCATGCACAAAGTAGATGTCCTAACAGACTTGCCAAAACTATAGTTTGTTAATAAGAAATTCACGGAGTGGTTGAAAAATGAGTTTAATGACTCCAACCTACATGTTTGTAAACGTCCGACTTCAACTGTATGTGACCCTGAAATGACTAGCATGAACGGAACACAAATTGAACGGGTTCCCTCTCGGTTGGTATGTTGCTAGATGATAAAGTGGTGTTTACAATACATGTTACTGAACTGGTAAAGAAATTGAAGATCAAAATGTTTTTATTTTACAGAAATAAAGCATGTCTCTCTTTTGATAATACAATATAAAGGAAGTTGTCCAGGTCACTGTTTTGTCTGTTTTAGATTATGTACTGTGTATTGTATCAATAGGTGGGTTGGGCAGATTGCAGCATTCCCTTGTTTATTTACAAAGCGTTCCTGCAGAAACTTCCAATGTACGTATCTGACAACACTTGTCAAGGTCAAAACAATGGACTACAGTAAAAGGGCACAAGAGCACCTCTAGTGCTAGGAGTTCCACGGGTGGCTTCTTATTTAGGGAGAGATGCTTTTGGCTTTTATACTCCACAGATGTGGAATGTGTTGCAGGGGAGGCTCAGGCTTTAATGCCTGTTGCCCTTGTTGTTCGGCGGTGTGTAATGAGGCGCAACCAGACTCTGCACTTGACACATTTATAAAATTGCTTATTCCAGTTACTAATAAGCATGCACCTACGAAGAAAATGACTGTCAAAACTGTTAAATCACCGTGGATTGATGAGGAATTGAGAAAATTGTATGGTTGAGAGGGATGATACAATATTAATGGCAAATAAGTCTCGCTGCAGAACCGATTTGCAAACGTACTGCAAATTGAGAAAAATTGTGTTCAACCAGATACAATGCTATTTTACTGTAAACAAATTCACAGCATACTTTTAGCACACTTATAGGGTAGGACGTTCAATAAGCTCGGCCATTACACAAATGACGGATGATTGGCTGAGAGAAATGAATAATACAAATATTGTGGGAGCTGTTTTGTTAGACTTCAGTACAGCTTTTGACATTATCGTTCATAGTCTGCTGATTGAAAAATGTATGTGTTATGGCTTTACACCTCCTGCTAGGATATTGTGGATAAAGAGTGTGTCTATGTATATGGATGATTCAACACTATACACATAAGCTACCACAGCGAGGGAAATCACTGCAACACCTAACAAAGAGCTGCAGTGAATTTCAGAATGGATGGCAAAGAACAAGTTAGACCTAAAAATTTAAAAAACTAAAAGCATTTTATTTGAGATAAATAATTCTCTCAACCCTAAACCTCAACAAAATAATGTAATAAATAATGTGGACATTGAGCAAGTTGAGGTGACTAAACTTCTTGGCATAACCCTGGATTGTATACCGTCATTGTCAAAACATGTTGATACAACAGTAGCTAAGATGGGGAGTCTGTCCATAATAAAGCACTGCTCTGCCTTCTTAACAACACTAGGCAGGACCTACAGGCCCTGGTTGTGTTGCACCTGGACACTCGCTCTATACACACATACACATGGATTTTGTATTGTAGATATGTGGTGGTAAAGTTGTGGCCTGAAGGAACACGCTTAATGTCTTGAGAAAAGTGTTATGAAATGTAATGTCATTTAATATTTTCAATTGTACATAACTGCTATAATGTTGCTGGACCTTAGGAAGGCTAATGGGTTTTCTAAATATCTCTAATGGCACCCCAGCGTGAGTTTTTTTATGCACGTGAACGTTCTCTCCATTCCAGTATGTGATTGTTACGCAACAGTACATTTAATCCACGCTGCCCTCAAACCAACAGCCTGTTTTTATTTATAGGCTGTTTTCAGCTTTTTTATTTTCTAATAACAGTTTGAATTAAGGTGTGTTCTGCCTCATTCATTCACATAAAAGTAGTCATTTTTACTTTTGCGGACCAATTACTTTTTTAGACATTTCTGACCCAAACAAAATTCCCCAAACACTTCCCAATTGTTTGTGCAGTTCAAGTCTGCAGACATTTGCTCATCTCCCGTCCTGCACACACGTGTTCACATTTTCCGTCTGTTGCCTGCATCTCAAACAAAGTTGTTTCTGTTACCAATAATATCTTTGGAAATGTGTGTGTTTCTATCAAAGTGCCTTATTATGTTATAATATTTTCTACATGTCATTTCTACTGTAGCATAATGTTTTTGTGTATATTCCTTATAACCGCGGACATGCGATGTAACATTACTCATTTCGTAACATTTATGGTGTTATACTCAATGCTTAGGTAGCTAGCTACATTCTTCTATTCGCTCTGGAAAACAATGCTAACTGCATCATGGAAGTACAAGCATGTGTTGTATTTTGAAACTACCCTGGCCTTATGACTCCCAAGTGGCACAGCGTCTCAGTGCTAGAGGCGTCACTACAGACACTCATGTTTAAATCCAGATTGCGTATCTATCAAAGTGCCTTATTACGTTATAATAGTTTCTGTGTGTCGTGTTATACCGTTTCTATTGTAGCTCACTGTGTGTATGGAGCACAATATATTTGTGTATATTCCTTATAACCGTGGACACGTGAGGTAACGTTACTCATGTCATAACCTATATGGTGTTATATTCAATCGTGCTTATGTAGCTAGTTACATTCTTCTATTAGCTCTGTAAAACAATGCTAGTTGTGTCAGAAGTATTGGCTTGTTGTATTTTGAAGCTACCCTAGAAAAATATCTTCTACCACTTGGTTGTTTTCTGAGTGCATTCCACAAAGCTGTTTATCATGTCAGCCTTATCCACTGCCCCCATTTTGAGGTTATAGTCAAGCACACAGTCTGGTTTGATGTTTCTTTCTCCCGTCAGGTGGTCCACTTTCCCTGTGGCTGACATGGTTGCTGTATGGACAGTGGAGAGGACATGGACATCTGGTTTGTCATGGCACTTTACTGCCAGCTGTTGACATTTCTTATTTTGTATAAAGGGTCATTTAAGATGGCAGTAGCATTGATGATGAAATGCAGTCGTAGCAGCAGAACTAGAAAGCAGTATTGGGAAAAGAGGGTGGCAAAGAAGGGAGTTGCAACATAGGATCTCTGCTCCAGTATTCTCTTAGGGAGTTCTTCTTTACTATCCCCATGAGAAGTCACCAGGAAGGTATACATTTCACTAATTGTGGTTGTCCCCCCCTAGCTCCAAGGCATAGCGATTGGTCTCTGCTATGTCTCCCACAGCTCCTCTGTCAGAAACAACTTGAAGCACTGCCTCAGATGGAAATGGCAAGGGCCGTTGCACTCCAGACTGGGAATCATCAAAGCAAACAGCAGGGCCAGGAGGGGTGAAATGGCTGGCAGCCTTCCAGCTACCACAGAACTCCTGTACTTCATCCACTATTGGTCTGCTTCCATCACCACAAGCATCTTCAAATGGAACTAGGACTTTGTCAGTCTCCAGAATTTCCCGCATTTGTGAGTTGTCTCCCTTTGAAAGGCATTGGTAATGATACAGCTTTGCTCATTAGCTACATACACAATTAACACTGAATGGCGAGAGGAGTGAGAGGTTACGTGATTTACTGCCGGTACGCGCCATTTGTATCAATAAATCACTATCAGAAAATGTTTTGTGTGGTATTATTGATATATTTACTATTTTATTCACGTTTTTCAATTACCGGTGATAAATCATGCATTTTGAATTTTGCAGAGATTGTAATGGGCACATAGTATGTGTGTAAAATCATTTTTGAGGGTTGTACTGATTATGATGAGCTAAGCTAATTCTAGCTATGCATGTGGAGTCATGTTTGTTGACATACAATGCATTCTGGGTTTGACGTGATTGTCTGTCGGACCAAAGGTGCTATAACAAAATGAGGTGAGAAAGGGTTCATTATTTTTTTTGAGAACTTCAGGAAGTGAATGGTGGGATGTGAATGATGGTAGACGACACACCCCTTCGACATGCATACTATAAACAGACCAAACTCATCTTGCTCATCTTCTTCGGATTACTTTCGATTTCTAGAAAGTGTTTTACTCAATTATTTTGATCAACGGTGAGCTCACCCGTGATGTGATTAATTATACACAGTAATTGCTATTAGCTAATTCATATTGTAGTTTATCTCAGCCAAGAGTTAGAAAATATGACCGCTTGTGTTGCGTCAATCTTTCCTCCGTTAGCGCTAGGACAAATGTAGCTTACATTGTTACAGTTAGGATGATTGCTTTATGCTATAGATACTTCTGTGAATATCTGAACATTGCATCCAAAAATAAACTGCTCACATTCTGGACATAACTTTGTAAGGACTGTGTTTGTGTAAATAGTTTCTGAAAAAAGTGTGGCCAACTCAAATGCTGATTGTTGCGTCATTGAAAACTGGCAGTTCTAAATAAGCATTCTAAAAGAGCATTTTAATCACACGGTTGTGATCGTACGCTTCAGTGACCACTGTAGAACGATCACACCCGTGTGATGGTACGTGTGAAATTCTGTAATATACATTCTGTAATACAGAATACAGAGACATAACTAGCTAATAGCTAGATAGTTGTAAGAAAGTGTTTGACCCGGGGAAAACCCCATAGTGTTCATGTTCTCTTTTTCTTCTCTTCAGGTCGGCAGGGTCATCAGATATCGTGATGGGTACGGTCGTCTGGGGGAGTTTTGGCAGAGACCTGTGTATGTAGTTCTTACAATTAGCTGTTTTTTTCTCTGTATTACAGAATGTATCAGATTGTTGGGATTTTGGATTGTTTCTAGAAAATGCTGAGGCTATGCTACAATTAGCTATACCTCTCGTTGCTTATGAAATATTGATGTGGACCAAAGCAAGTAACCTTACAGACAGAGAGCTTGATTGTGAGGAGGATAGGGTGTTTTATATGAAAATATTTTAGTTTAATAATCCCACCACTCTGCCCAAGCAACCCATCACCCTGGCCTACTCTTCCCCAGGTTATTTTTTTATTTTTTTATTTTTTTATTTCACCTTTATTTAACCAGGTAGGCTAGTTGAGAACAAGTTCTCATTTGCAACTGCGACCTGGCCCAAGATAAAGCATAGCAGTGTGAACAGACAACACAGAGTTACACATGGAGTAAACAATAAACAAGTCAATAACACAGTATGAAAAAAAGTCTATATACATTGTGTGCAAAAGGCATGAGGAGGTAGGCAAATAATTACAATTTTGCAGATTAACACTGGAGTGATAAATGATCAGATGGTCATGTACAGGTAGAGATATTGGTGTGCAAAAGAGCAGAAAAGTAAATAAATAAAAAGTATGGGGATGAGGTAGGCAGCGATCGGTTAGCTGCTCAGATAGCAGATGTTTGAAGTTGGTGAGGGAGATAAAAGTCTCCAACTTCAGCGATTTTTGCAATTCGTTCCAGTCACAGGCAGCAGAGAACTGGAACGAAAGGCGGCCAAATGAGGTGTTGGCTTTAGGGATGATCAGTGAGATACACCTGCTGGAGCGCGTGCTACGGGTGGGTGTTGCCATCGTGACCAGTGAACTGAGATAAGGTGGAGCTTTACCTAGCATGGACTTGTAGATGACCTGGAACCAGTGGGTCTGGCGACAAATATGTAGCGAGGGCCAGCCGACTAGAGCATACAAGTCGCAGTGGTGGGTGGTGTAAGGTGCTTTAGTAACAAAGCGGATGGCACTGTGATAAACTGCATCCAGTTTGCTGAGTAGAGTGTTGGAAGCTATTTTGTAGATGACGTCGCCGAAGTCAAGGATCGGTAGGATAGTCAGTTTTACTAGGGTAAGTTTAGCGGTGTGAGTGAAGGAGGCTTTGTTGCGGGATAGAAAGCCGACTCTAGATTTGATTTTCGATTGGAGATGTTTGATATGAGTCTGGAAGGAGAGTTTACAGTCTAGCCAGTCTAGCCAGACACCTAGGTACTTCTAGATGTCCACATAATCAAGGTCGGAACCATCCAGTGTGGTGATACTAGTCAGGCGAACCTGGAGAGGCTTGGGCGAGTAGCTGCGGGGGGGGGGGCTGTTGGCCGAGGTTGGAGTAGCCAGGCGGAAGGCATGGCCAGCCGTTGAGAAATGTTTTCGATAATCATGGATTTATCGGTGGTGACCGTGTTACCTAGCCTCAGTGCAGTGGGCAGCTGGGAGGAGGTGCTCTTGTTCTCCATGGACTTCACAGTGTCCCAGAACTTTTTGGAGTTGGAGCTACAGGATGCAAATTTCTGCCTGAAGAAGCTGGCCTTAGCTTTCCTGACTGACTGTGTGTATTGGTTCCTGACTTCCCTGAACAGTTGCATATCGCGTGGACTATTCAATGCAATTGCAGTCCGCCACAGGATGTTTTTGTGCTGGTCGAGGGCAGTCAGGTCTGGAGTGAACCAAGGGCTATATCTGTTCTTAGTTCTGCATTTTTTGAACGGAGCATGCTTATCTAAAATGGTGAGGAAGTTACTTTTAAAGAATGACCAGGCATCCTCAACTGATGGGATGAGGTCAATGTCCTTCCAGGATACCCGGGCCAGGTCGATTAGAAAGGCCTGCTCACAGAAGTGTTTTAGGGAGCGTTTGACAGTGATGAGGGGTGGTCGTTTGACTGCAGCTCCGTAGCGGATACAGGCAATGAGGCAGTGATCACTGAGATCCTGGTTGAAGACGGCAGAGGTGTATTTGGAGGGCCAGTTGGTCAGGATGATGTCTATGAGGGTGCCCTTGTTTACAGATTTAGGGTTGTATCTGGTGGGTTCCTTGATGATTTGTGTGAGATTGAGGGCATCTAGCTTAGATTGAAGGACTGCCGGGGTGTTAAGCATATCCCAGTTTAGGTCACCTAACAGAACAAACTCTGAAGCTAGATGGGGGGCGATCAATTCACAAATGGTGTCCAGGGCACAGCTGGGAGCTGAGGGGGGTTGGTAGCAGGTGGCAACAGTGAGAGACTTATTTCTGGAGAGAGTAATTTTTAAGATTAGTAGTTCAAACTGTTTGGGTATGGACCTGGAAAGTATGACATTACTTTGCAGGCTATCTCTGCAGTAGACTGCAACTCCTCCCCCTTTGGCAGTTCTATCTTGACGGAAAATGTTATAGTTGGGTATGGAAATCTCAGAATTTTTGGTGGCCTTCCTGAGCCAGGATTCAGACACGGCAAGGACATCAGGGTTAGCAGAGTGTGCTAAAGCAGTGAGTAAAACAAACTTAGGGAGGAGGCTTCTGATGTTGACATGCATGAAACCAAGGCTTTTTCGATCACAGAAGTCAACAAAAGAGGGTGCCTGGGCAGGGCCTGGGTTTACCTCCACATCACCCGCGGAACAGAGGAGGAGTAGTATGAGGGTGCGGCTAAAGGCTATCAAAACTGGTCGCCTAGAGCATTGGGGACAAAGAATAAAAGGAGCAGATTTCTGGGCATGGTAGAATATATTCAGGGCATAATGCGCAGACAGGGGTATGGTGGGGTGCGGGTACAGCGGAGGTAAGCCCAGGCACTGGGTGATGATGAGAGAGGTTGTATCTCTGGACATGCTGGTTGTAATGAGTGAGGTCACCGCATGTGTGGGAGGTGGGACAAAGGGGGTATCAGTGGTATGAAGAGTGGAACTAGGGGCTTCATTGTAAACTAAAACAATGATAACTAACCTGATAAACAGTATACAAGGCATATTGACATTTGAGAGAGACATACAGCAAGGCATACAGTAATCACAGGTGTTGAATTGGGAGAGCTAGCTAAAACAGTAGGTGAGACAACAACAGCTAATCAGCTAGCACAACAACAGCAGGTAAAATGGCGTTGACTAGGCAGGGAGGGTCGGATTAACTACACACAGAGCCTGAGTGCGGCTGGGGCCGACAGATAAAACATAAACAAGCAGAATGGAGTACCGTGATTAATGGACAGTCCAGCATGCATCAGCTATGTAGCCAAGTGATCAGCCAAGTGATCAGTGTGTTGTGTTATATAGCAAATGGAATCCATTTCCAGTTGGGGGCAAGTCGTTGGAAGTATAATCTTTCTGTCTACAATAAAACAACCCTGTCCTTACTGTTGAGAAGTGGAACAATCCAACCCTAACATGTTGTTGGGAATACGTTATTAAGTCAAGAATGTCAGTGTGTATGATAAACCTATTTCCTCAGTAAATGGAACTATGTAAGTTTCTGTCTGACAACAAGGCTCCTGAGTGGCGCAGGGGTCTGAGGCCCTACATCTCAGTGCTAGAGGTTTCACTGAAGACCCTGGTTCAGTTCCAGGCTGCAATCACACCTGTCCTTGATTGGGATTCCCATAGGGCACAATTGGCCCAGTGTTGTCCGGGTTAGGGTTTGACCAGGGTAGGCTGGCATTGAAAATAAGAATTTGTTCTTAACTGACTTACTTTGTTAAATAAAGATTACATGAAAAGGGTGTGGGATGAAAGCATACTATTATCTACCTATGAATTGGTCAGGATCCTGCTATGTTGTTCCTGTGTGTGCTTTTCTCAAACCCCCAATCCACTCTTCCTCCCATTGTAGCTGGCCTTGCAAAAAAAAAAGTCTCTGCATTACTACTTCCCAATTATGGCATGACAACTGTTATTGATTCCATTTGAGAACAAGCCAATAAAGTACAAATAATGGGGAATGCTACTGCCACTGCTTTGGAAGCATTAACTGGCTACACGTACCATGGTCTTACAAAGTAAATTGGCTTTGGATATCCTCCTAGCAGATGGGGACGGTGGTGAAGGCAGAATGTTGTACTTACATTCCGGATTCCTCCATTGTTGCTGAGTCTGTTGCCACAGGTGGTAGCTACTGCAAACCAGCGAGATAACGAGTGGGGTTGGGATCTGTTTGCATTGGTGGAAACCAGCCTGGAGAACATCGGAACTCTTGTGTTGCAAAGTTTCCTCGGCCTGGTTGGAGACCTTGCACTATCGTTCTGCCTATTCTCATGCCTGATGACCTTGGTGAGGAGATTGTGTGAAACAACAGTATCTCCTGCCCACCAGGATGATCATGACCACAGAGGTCAACATGAATGACTTGATGGATCTCGCCACTGTTTTACCCTTTATTGGGGATCCAAATTGCCATATTGGAGATGATAATGCCTACTGCCCTCGGAATGAACCCGATCTCTATGAACCCCTCTTTTCCCCAGATAGTTATTATTAAATTACCTTTTCGGAGTTCCATTCAGACCACCCATTTCTGTGTAAAATGGCAATTTCACAGAAACTAGAAGGTTTTCAATTATGTCTGACAACAGATTAGATATTTTTTTATTAGGCAAGTCAGTTAAGAACAAATTCTTACTTTCAATGAAAGTGGGTTAACTGCCTGTTCAGGGGCAGAACGACAGATTTGTTCAATAGAGTACACAGTAGAGCACACTAGAGTTGAGTACACTAATGTGCTTTACTGTACTGAACTCTAGTGTACTCTACTCTACTGCTCTGTGCTGTACTCCACTGTACTTTACTGTACTCTGCTGAGTTCTACTGTGCTGTACTTTTAGATTTCGTCCGGAACAACCAAATGTGGTCTTGTCGGGGGCAGAGCTCATTAACAATATTAGCCAGTGTGTAGAATAATACCCAGATATGCAAAGGACGATATTGCATATGTCTACCTTTGTGTATCTATTTAGGATGCATCATAAAGAGAATGACATTCATATCCATAATTATACATTTCTGTGTTGTACAGATCAGGGACCCACAATGTAATTCTGTTACCACAATTCTGTTACCAGGTTAAATCCACTTCACTGTAGTTCTATAAACAAAATAGATTTTTTTTCCGAAGTCAAGGTGTCATATCATAACTGACTCACCATTCTTTCTGCAGAGGTTTTGGAAAACGTGGTCACATAAGGGAGGGGGGAGACTACTAAAATTCTATTACCAAATGTTGCATCTGCACAGTTCTTCCAATAAATGTGTTTTTGTAAAGTCCTCAATGTAAATTGTTCAAAGTAATCCTTGTGCATAGAGTTGTATGGTTTGTTGTATGGCTTTGAAATCAATCGTTTTATTTGGCATACATTTTAAAGGGAAAAATCTCCCCTGCTAACAACAAACTACCAACAACTTTAGAGAACGTTCCCTTAAAAGTCTCATTAGGTCATTACCTACCATTTTCAAATTTTCCAGTGGCGTGCAATGACTGTTTCTAAGAGCCCATTCCCTTAAAAAATCTTAGGGCTAGGCGTCCCGCCAGAGGGACACCTGTCGACAACGTCCGATGAAATTGGAGGGTGCGCAATTCAAATAAACAATCATAAAAATAATGATACATACAAGTGTCTTATATCGCTTAAAAGCTTAAATTCTTGTTAATCTAACGGCATTGTCCGATTTACAATCGGCTTTACAGCGAAAGCATGCCATGCGATTGTTTGAGGACGGTGCCCCACATCAATATATTTTTCAACCAGCACAGGCTTCATAAACTCACTAATAGTGATTAAATATTCACTTACTTTTTGAAAATCTTCCTCTAATTTGCAATCCAAAGGGTCCCAGCCACAACATGCATGTTCGTTTTGTTAGATAAAATCCTTTATATCCCAAAAAGTCTCGATGGCACCATCGATTCAGGTAATCCGCTTGCTCAACATGCAGAGAAAGGAATCCAAAAAGCTACCGTGAAACTTTGTTAAAACAGGTCAAAATAAGTTTCTATTAAATCCTCAGGTACCCTAAAATGTAATTAAACTATAATATTTTATACAGAAAGAAGTATGTTCAATAGGAAAGTAAAATTAGCAGGTGTGTGTCCTCTTCGTCGCACACGCACAGACTGATTTCCAACTCTGACTCCCAGTACCAAAACTCAAAATTCTTCCTCGTTTGGGAAGAAACAAGCCTGAAACCTTGAACAAAGACTGTTGACTTCTAGTGGAAGCCATAAGAATTGCAATCTGGGAGCTGGAATTGCATATGCCCCATAGCTTTCCATTGTAAGAGCATGGGCTCTCAAAAAAGAACAATGTCCAGTTGGTTTTTCTTTGGATTTTCTCCTACATATCAAATGTGTCATAGTCTCATACATTATTTTAACATTTCTATACACTTCAAAGTGTTTTCTATCAAATGGTACCGAACATCAACAACAAACAAGAATGGTCCAAACACACGAAGACAGTCGTGAAGAAGGCACGACAAAGCCTATTCCCATCAGGAAACTAAAAGGATTTGGCATGGGTCCTGAGATCCTCAAAAGGTTCTACAGCTGTAACATCGAGAGCGTCCTGACTGGTTGCATCACTGCCTGGTACGGCAATTGCTCTGCTTCTGAACGCAAGGCACTACAGAGGGTAGTCTGGTGCCAAACTCCCTACCATCCAGGACCTCTATACTAGGCGGTGTCAAAGGATCACTGGGGCCAAACTCCCTGACATCCAGGACCTCTATACCAGGCGGTGTCAGAGGAAGGCCCTAAAAATTGTCAAAGACCCCAGTCACACGAGTCATAGACTGTTCTCTCTACTACCGCATGGCAAGCGGTAACGGAGTGCCACATTTAGGACAAAAAAGCTTCGCAAATGTTTTCTACCCCCAGGCCATAAGACTCCTGAACAGGAAATCAAATGGCTATTTACATTGTGTTCCCCCTCCCAACCCCTCTTTTTACACTGCTGCTACTCTCTGTTTATCATACGTGCATAGTCACTTTAACTATACATTCATGTACATACTACCTCAATTGGGCTGACCAACCAGTGCTCCCACACATTGGCTAACTGGACTATCTGAATTGTGTCCTGCCACCCACCACCCGCCAACCCCTCTTTTACGCTACTGCTACTCTCTGTTAATCAGATATGCATAGTCACTTTAACCATATCTACATATACATACTACCTCAATCAGCCTGACTAACCAGTGTCTGTATGTAGGTAGTCTCGCTACTTTTATAGCCCCAACACTGTATATAGCCTGTATTTTTACTGTTGTTTTAATTCTTTACTTACCTATTGTTCACCTAATACCTTTTTTGCACTATTGATTAGAGCCTGTAAGTAAGCATTTCACTGTAAGGTTCTGATGTATTCGGCACACGTGACAAATAAACTTTGATTTGATTCACTGGATTGATTTGATTAATATGCAGTAACAGGCAGTTTACTTTGGGCACGTCAGTCAGACAGGAAGTGGAGAAAAATAGACCCCAGCCTGAAGAAGCTAAACATAGCTTATGTTCATAGAACAAGGCAACCATGTTCTGTGTAAGTAAACATGTCGGCATTTAGATTTTTGTGTATCCTTGTTTCTCTGTGTGTGTGTGTGTGTGTGTGTGTGTGTGTGTGTGTGTGTGTGTGTGTGTGTGTGTGTGTGTGTGTGTGTGTGTGTGTGTGTGTGTGTGTGTGTGTGTGTGTGTGTGTGTGTGTGTGTGTGTGTGTGTGTGTGTGTGTGTGTGTGTGTGTGTGTGTGTGTGTGTGTGTGTGTGTGTGCATCCATGCCTATGTTAGGCCGACTGCCCTTGAAATATTTCTGTGTGTGTGGTGTCAGCCCAACAGTTGTGTGTTTGTGCAAGTGTAGCCAAGTATTTTCATCTGTTTGTGTGTCAGCTTGCCATGCAGTCTGAGTAATGAATAGCTGCCCAGGGGTTTAGATGTTCTGGGTTCCCAGTACATCCCGTTCCACCAATGTCCCTTTTGGAGGCATGACCAGGCCTGATGTGTGACTCATTGGGAATGAGTAGGATCAGGAATGATGACCCTGTGTGTTCAGTGACTGCCTGTCTGCCTCTGCCCCTGCCAAGCCAAGCTGTACTTCATTCATTCACCAAAATGTTACCCTTCTTACCCACTTCCTGTTAAGGATGTTTAAACATCAAGGGCAAACATACTTCTGTGCACAGACAGTTTATTTGGAATTGGATAACTTTTACTTTTTACTCTCTGTGTTGTTCACAGAACATTGCCCTCATACTATTGGTAGATTGTAAATTGCTGTTTTATTTTACTGTTTTAAATCATTATACTCTCTTAGTGTTAATAGGTTGTTATTATATATCATTAGAGATTGAAAGTAGTGTTAGGTTTAAACTCTTGGGTATGAGAAGCGGAATTATTTAGTGGACTGCAGTGTACTGTAGGAATGTGTACACCCAATAACTCTCCTGACTGATAAGAAGTCCTGTGATATGCATGGGAGAGCATGGAGAATCCTGGGTGATGGACAAGTTCTGAAGTACATCTTTGTGGAAGGGAGGGGGCGAGAGCTGAGGGTATAAGTGGACACTGCACTGTATTGAATGTATATATTCAGCTGGTGCATCTTTGCTGAGTAAACATTTGAAAGGTCACTTCAGAGCTTGGCCTTTTTTGTATGATACATTTGTTTATGGTAAATTGAGATATTGGTATTCTTATCACTACCCAAGAGAAAGGCCTGTTGATAAGCATTTTCTCTGGCGTTAATGTCGGCTGTATCTCGTATGGTCAAGGTGTTCAAGTCTAAGTCATCAGAGGCTAAGTCATAGAGTTCGAATGGTCACTGGTCCTGGATAAGAGATAAGACACCATTATGTTAACTTGCATTATGGGTTCTCTATTACATCATGCTACATAGTGGACAAGCTTGTAGACGAATGAGTGGCAGGGAACAAAAGGCTAAAAAGAGACAAGGTACAGGTGTCTTTCTGAGTTTTGTCTGAGCAAAGTTTGGAGTTTAATGATCTGGCTGTTATGAGTTTTGGGGAAATCCAGGACTGATTTCTGGTTCTGTGTTTTGTATTTTTGGGGTGAGTGTTTGGGGGTTAAAAACTTAGGATAAGCAGAGTCTGGGTTGGAGTATGGGTCTAGAACAAGTCAGACCTGGGCTGTATGTTTGGGGGGTTTGGGGATGTGCAGGTTGTGTGTCTGCAGGGTTAACCTAAGAAAAGCCTAGGGTATGGGTCTGAGGTTTGCTAGTTTATGTTATCACCAGATGCAGACCAGGGCTGTGACAGGGGAAGTGTCATGGACAGGTAAAAGGTATTTGGGAGCGCTGCAGTAGGTCAGAAAATCCCAGAGTGCTGTGGAGTTTGAACAATACGGAACACATTAGGCCCTCCTGGAAGTATTTAGAATTCATCATTTAAAAAAAAACACTTTTAAGTGGAAACACATAGAAACAGGCATTCAATTGTTGTTTGTGTAGAAAAGCATGGGCATCAGACTCTGTGAATGAAAGGTGTAACATAATACGTGGGAACATTTGCCGGAATGATATTAGCGAGAAGGGAGGATGATCATCGTGCCCCATGGGCCATGTAATGGACCAGTCGATTAGGAGGAGAGAAGGTAGAAGCTGTGATTCTTGGGAAGCCCCATAGGGCTCTGATCAAAAGTAGTGCACTATATAGGGAATGTGGTGCCATTTGGGAAGAGGCATTGGCCTTGAAAGGATGCTGTCCTCAAAAAGTTGAGGAGAACCCAATGAATGATAATAATAAAAATAATAAATTCAATTTGTATAGTGTTTTTCTTTCCAGAGTTATCTCAAAGATCTGATAAGAATGGGACGCACTCATCCTTATCAAAAATATATTTTTATTCAAAGCTCTTGACAAAGACATCCCTCCGAAATGTGGGGCAAATAGCTTTTGTTTCTGTTTGTTTAACGCTGTGATTTTTTATTACAATAAATAATATATTGGAATTTCTCTTGGAGTGCATCCCCTCCTCATCCTCCTCAGGAGCTGTAATTCCGGCACTCTGCTTAGAACCTGTGTGTGACTCATCTTTGATCACTGACAGACAGACAGCACTAAGTAACAGTATGTTCTGTTTGTGTCATAAACGCCACAACCAGATCATGCCCTTAGGAAACCTACAAAACCCTCTGGTCCCCAGACTGTGATTCAACAGTGGTTTATTTGAGAGGTTTAAAATAACCATGCCTTGTGAGTCAAATAAATCTGGATTTATTTACTCGTCAGTATTTTTTTTTGTTAAGAGCGCGATGATGGGTTGTGAAGATGGCACCGACAGACACGGTCGCCCTGTGTCTAGCTCCTAGCCAACTTTTTTTTGTTTGTTATTTCTTACATATTTTTCTCTGAACATTTCTTGCATTATTACCTACAGCCGGACATAACTTTTGGATATTAGATCGGCGGTCACTCATTTCGACCACAAATTCTAGTTACCTGAATTGTATCCTTTGATTGAACTCCCAGAGGCTATTCCATTCATCCCAGGAGCTGCTCCATGACACTGTTGCTGGAGAAGGGAAATAAGGATTGGACTTTTAGTCAGACTCAGGGGGGCGTGAATACCACCCACCGCTTCCGAGTATATTACTTGCTAACTTGGAGGTGTATGTTTCATGAATCAACTACTCATGGTGTGATTGTGGTAATGTACTGGAACTCAAGTCCTTTTGTTCTCCCGATCTATATTCCAGATGGAATTCTCTTCCCCCCCAAGCCAACACCTCGATGTCTCTCAAAAGGAAATCTGAGGAAAACACTACCAAAGTTTTATCAAAACATCTCCTGTGCTACTCGCTCATCGGGCACTATTGACCATTGTTCTGGGTTGCCTCTGAGAATAGCATTGACATATACACTGACTCGGTGACTGAATCAGGAAGTGCATAGGTGATGTTGTTCCCACTATGATGATTGGAACTTATCCAAACCATAAACTGTGGATATACTGTATGGCAGCGTTCACTCAAAACAGAACATAGACGGGTACAAATAGACCAGCTATGCCCTCCGTAAGGCAATCAAACAGGCAAAACAACAGTACAGCGACAAAGTGGAGTTGCAATTTAATGGCTTAGACACAAGATGTATGTGGCAGGAACTCCAGACAATCACGGATTATAGGAGGAAATTCAGCCATGTCGTGGACACAGACGCTTTACTCCCGGAAATGCTAAACATCTTCTTCGCCCACTGAAAACACAGTGCTGCCGACACGGGCCAGCGCCACTCACAAGGGCTGTGGGCTCTCGTTCTCAGTGGCCGACGTGAGAAAGACATTTAATCATGTTAAACCTAGCAAGTTTTCCAGCCCAGACAGCATCCCAAGCTGTGTCCTCAGAGCATGTGCTGAACAGCTGGCTGTTTACAGACATATTTAATATCTCAATATCCCAGTCTGTTGTCCCCACTTGCTTCAAGGTGTCCATCATTGTTCCTGTACCCAAGAAAGCGAAGGTAACTGAACTAAATCACTATCGCTCCATAGCATTCAGTTCTGTCATCATGAAATGGTTTGAGAGGGTAGTTAAGGATCACTTCACCTCCACCTTACCCGACACCCTAGACCCATAACAATTAGCATACAACCCCAACAAATCCAAAGATTTAGCAATCACCATCGCACTGCATCCTGTCCTATCCCATCTGGACAAGAGGAACGCTTACTGTGTGTAATAATTCTGTTCATTGACTACAGCTCAGCCTTCAACACTAAACTCAGGGCCCTGGGTCTTAAAACTGCTCTGTGCAAATGGGTCCTGGACTTCCTGATTGGCCGACCCCAGGTGGTGAAGGTAGGCATCTATTCTGGCTCTAACCAGAATAGAAAGAGGAGTGGGAGACCCCAGTGCACAACTGAGCAAGAGGACAAGTACATTAGAGTGTCTAGTTTGAGAAACAGACGCAAGTCATCAACTGGCAGCTTAAATCTTTTATTTTTATTGGCCAGTCTGAGATAGGAGCCGCAAAACACCAGTCTCACCGTCAAAAGTGAAGAGGCAACTCCGGGATGCAAAGAAAAAGCCATATCTCAGACTGGCCAATAAAAATAAAATATTTAAGATGGGCAAAAGAACACAGATACTAGACAGAGGAACTCTGGCTAGAAGGCCAGGGTCTCCTCTTCACTGTTGACTTTGAGACTGGTGTTTTGCTGGTACGATTTAATGAAATTGCCAGTTGAGGACTTGTGAGGCGTCTGTTTCTCAAACTCGACACTCTAATGTACTTGTCCTCTTGCTCAGTTGTGCACTGGGGTCTCCCACTCCTCTTTCTATTCTGGTTAGAGACAGTTTGCGCTGTTCTGTGAAGGGACTAGTACACAGCGTTGTACCAGATCTTCAGTTTCTTGGCAATTTCTCACATGAAATAGCCTTCATTTCTCAGAACAAGAATAGAATGATGAGTTTCAGAAGAAAGTTCTTTGTTTCTGGCCATTTTGAGCCTGTAATCGAACCCATAAATGCTGATGTTTCAGATACTCAATTAGTCTAAAGAAGGCCAGTTTTATTGCTTCTTTGATCAGGACAACAGGTTTAAGCTATGCTAACATAATTGCAAAAGGGTTTTCTAATGATCAATTAGCTTTTTAAAATGATAAACTTGGTTTAGCGAACACAACATGCCATTGGAACACAGGAGTGATGGTTGCTGATGATGGGCCTCTGTATGTCTATGTACAGTGGTTCCTCCTTTAAAAGTTGTGAGCTTGCAACTGTTGTGTAATTGTGTAAGCTTGCCTTGCAATGCAGCAGAAGTAACATTGCTAGCTAACTATTTACTTGCTTATTGTGTAGTGGAGGATAAAAATAATTGTATGCCTGTGGATGTGTAGCTAGCTACAGTATGTATCCAATCTGTGTATGGACTCTAAAACATTAGGTTCTGAACTAATATTCATGCCATTCTAGGAACCTCAGCTATCATAGTTGTTTTACCAACTTCAAATCTGAATGGCATTAATGAAGCCTATGCATAGAGTACAATATTCTAACTTTATTGTGCCAAGGATGCAAGTCCTATATACATATACATATATACATATACATATACATATATATACATATACTTTCCACGCATGAGATTCTCACATTGTAGCCTGTAGATTGAATATATTCACTGATCACCTACTCTACCTTTGCAAATAATGGTGCAGTTCAGGTATGAATCTCTGAGACGTTATTTTTCAGTCATATCAAACTCCATTATTCGAATGATGCTGTGTCTGCATGTATGTATTACAATTATCCACTTCAACAGTGTTAACCACTGCTGCTCCTGGGACATCAATGATTATGAAACCGGTGTGAAATGGCTAGCTATTTAGTGGGGTGAGCGTTACTCACTCTGAGACCTTGAAGTAGTTGTTCCCCTTGCACTGCTAGGGCTGCGGCTTTTGTTGGATTGATGGGTAACAATGCTTCGTGGGTGTCAGTTGTTGATGTGTAATAATGTAATAAAGTAATGCCTTTTGAAATAAGTTACCTTACACGTTATGTTGGCTGACAATTTGTTAGCTACTCTGTCCTTACGAACCACATAGCATATCATTACAGCAGTATGTACCGGTATGTTAGCTGGCTACCTAACATTAGTAGTTATACATCAAACTTGCCAGTATATTAACTATAGGCTATCTAACTACCCAACGTTTATTGACCTGATTTTTCCATTCATTCTTAGCTTAGCTAAATGGTATAGTCGTTGTGCGTTCTCAATAGACATTCGGGTGCATTCGTAAATTCGCTCTGGCTATCTATAGGCTGGACAATAGAACAGGTCAAAATTCCTCCAAGGCTGAAAAACAGCTTAAGAACATTGGCTAAGCTGGAACACTAGAGCAAGTCCATAGCAAATGAATACAATTTAACTGTTTTGACTGGAGTAATACTTAGAATTCCATTTCACCAAAATGGCACAAAAAAATGTATCCCTTTTTATTTTACCACTACAATCTGTTCGTAGGACAAAACTGGAAAAAAACAACTTGTGTAGAAAGTTAACATCCGCACCTCGATGGTGTCAACTGTGTTTATGTCTGCGCAATGTGAAAGTAGGGGGGGGAAGAAGCTATTTCTGGTCTTGCGATCGATAAATAACGAGCTCGCTGCCCAGACTTACATAATTACAAAGAGGAGATTCTCATGATTAAAATGGCGCCCGACTTTAAATAAATCTAAATATACACATTGCGAGATATTCGGCAAAATAGACAGACATGCCTATATTTCCCCTATAGGAAACAATTGGAAGACCACAGAGTTCCAATATAATTTTTTTGTTGTTTACATTTTGACTGTAAAACAACGTGAGCAGCTCTCATTGCCAACAATAGCGAAGCAGGCATTGTGGCGTTGAACAATAAGCTGGAAATAGAACTTTCCGAAGGCGAGTTGGTGCCATGGTGCTCAATAGAACTAATAGGAGCTGGCAAGGTGAAAAATGCACTAAAATAAGACCTGTTTTTTCGCGATGACGTCAAAATGACGGTAAGCAGCTGGGAAATATGGTCACATTATGAAACTGGGCTCCACGGTGGATGCAATGAACTAGTTTTTCTCAGAAAATAACGTTTTTAAAAATGTCATGTGTCCAGCCTACTATCAACACAAATTTCAGAGCATTCTCATCTGAGTGTACCAGAGCACAGAATAATGAATTTACGAGCGCTCAACACCTGTTGAATATGGCCGGTGTCAGTAAGCATCGGGAAAAAAGCATAATTTCAAAACTGCCTTACTAGCTCAGCTAGGATGAGTAAAATGGTCAGAGTGGTCTCATTTGTGTCTGGAAGTAGCTAGCAAGCTAGCCAACATTAGCGTGGGTGCTTGACTGCTGTTGTAAGGCCAGAACGATCAAATCAACCCTACTCCTTGGCCCGAACGTTCATTGTGCGCTCCACGGTCTGAATTTACAACTGACAATCTGACAATGCTCTGAATTAATGAGCGCCACGTTGTATAGCGACATATGTTCGTTTCCAACCTAATTGAAACCCAGAATGTTTTTCATTTTTCATGAAATGTTAACACCATAATATTAATCTAATTAATTAAGCAAGTAATGTTACCAGTCAAAAGTTTGGACACACCACCTCATTCCAAGATTGTTCTTTATTTTTACTATTTTCTACATTGTAGAATAATAGTGAAGACATCACAACTATTTAAAAAACACCGGGAATAAAAAATATGGGAATAAATATCACTGATTTACAGAAATATTAGAACAAAGTTGTCTAATGAAGGCAAACAATTTAGAATCCTCCGATCCTGTAGTCTACTCCCAACCATCATGTTGTACATCGCCATATTTTCCATTCCATCCTAATGGAAATCCTGAGGGTTTCGTTTTTTGTTTTTCTCTGAAAAGAAACACCATAGTATTAATCAAATTAATTAAGCCAAATTTCTTAAAATCAATCCAACATATTTCTTATTACAAAAAAAAATAAAAAATGCCAATACGGAATAATATCAAGCGCTTCTCAAAGATGCCCTCTGATGGTCAAAATAGCAATAACTTGCAGTAACAGAAGAAATGACAGAATTAAATGACATGCCACAGAATGCTGCAGCAGCATGCAAGGTGTGCCGCAGTATGACGCAACTTTTAAAGGAGGAATAGCCCATCATGGGAACGTTGTTTGCCCCCATAGGTTTTAGACCTGCAGTAGGTTATAATAATCCATGCCTTCTGGGAATGTGTAAAAGTCCAAACGTTTGGGGTGGAGTTAGAATTTTAGCTGTCAGAAGCATTCAAATTAACCAATGCCTTTAATGCTTTATTATCCAAATGTTTAAAGTGTGTGTGGGTAATGGGGAGAATGCATTTGACTGTTTTGAATATAGGGCTTTCAGGAGGAATGGAAATGTCTGTGTCAATTCATAAACCATGTGCCATGGAATCAGTACATCGAAAATCTCTTCCCAACTATTTTGCAATCTATATGGCACAGCCGTTTTTTGGACCTTAAATTAAACTGATATATATTTTTTATTTATCACAATTTTCTTTAACCTATTTTCGTCTTTAGTGCAGGGCTGACAGACAAGTTCCTTACCTTTCCCCCTTCCACTTGATAAAGGTTCCAATTGATTAAGTAATTTCTCATTTCTGCCCTCCGAATTAATTTTCATTTTATAAATAGGCCCTTTTAAACCCTAAGCAAATACGTACATGGTAATGTAAAAGTTATATTTTTAGCGAACCAATACGTACTATAGCAAGTAAAAAAATATCAAGCTTGCAACACGCATCTGATTATTCATTATGAATAGGATTTATTTGATTTATGTTGTTTACATTCTTCATTGTAACCAAAAAACATGTGTTTATTAAAGACTATCAGAAAGAATGTTGGTACTTATTTATTTTGATCCAAATCCATTCATGAGTGAATAATCCAATAATAATTGGTATGACACGGCTCTTGGAACTCATTAAGGGAGGCTTCTAAATTAAAGTACTTGCAGATCAATAAAATGTCCCTGTACTGTAGATCTAATTGAATTAGAGGATTGGAGGATGATAAATTAATATCTAAGCGGCATTTTTTGTTAGGGCAAATCAGTTCTGTGAGAATATCTAAGGGGGTTTATATAATTATAATGCAGGGTTAATAATAATAATAATAATAATCGTTGGCTCTCCTGACATATGCCTAGTTTTCCTGAAACAGGTCACAATTAGTCACCACTAGCCGGCCTTCACCCAGTACCCTGCCCTGAACTTAGTCACTGTTACTAGCCGGCTACCACCTGGTACTATACCCTGCACCTTAGAGACTGCTGACCTATGTTCATAGTCATAGTCATAGGTCATAGTCATGGTCACTTTAATAATGTTTACATACTGTTGTACACACTTCATATGTATATAGTGTATTCTAGTCAATGCTCATCCTATATAACTACTGCTGTACACACCTATTCTATTCATCTACTGTCCATACTCTCTATACACACCATCATATACATGTATATTTATATTCCGGAATCTGACATTGCTCGTTCTGATATTTACTAATTTATTATTTTAATTTTGTATTTTTTGGTGTGTATTGTTTTGTATTGTTAGGTATTACTGCACTGTTGGAGCTAGAAACATACACATTTCACTGCACCTGTGATAACATCTGCAAAATATGTGTACGCTACCAATAAAATGGGATTTGATCTTGAAACTGTGGGGTTCAAGAGGGACTGTGTGAGTGATGCAGGTTGTATTGTGGAGTGAATTATATGGTGGTGATGTGATTGGAAAACTGAGGATGGATGAAGGGAGTAAAGAAAGTCTTACATATGTTTTACATGTTATGTCCAGTCTGAGGGATCATTCTTCTTTCATGTCCTGCCATAGTTCATGTATTTATTCAGTCAATCTCTGTTGGTCTTCCTCCCAATTTTCTTCCTGTGTCTTCTTCTCTCTCTCTCTCTCTCTCTCTCTCTCTCTCTCTCTCTCTCTCTCTCTCTCTCTCTCTCGCTCTCTCTCTCTCGCTCTCTCTCTCGCTCTCTCTCTCTCGCTCTCTCTCCAATAGTTTTTTCTAATTAGAACCATGGGAGATGCTTGAACAAAAGCCCTTTGTAGAGAGGTTTCTTGCCCGACACACACACACCTGCCTGCATAGGCACATAAATACACAAACACAGAGGAACACAGATAGGCAGATGCACACAAACTCAAATAATTACACAAGCATGCACACACATGCGCGTTTGAACACACAGAAACAACAAACACACACACACACACATATTCTAGTGTGAGGTTTACTATGGGTTTCCCCTGCAAAAATTAATCACCTGTATTTATGAGATAGGTGTTGACTGAGTGGTAGGCACAAAATAGCTCCCTTGTCCGCTCTAATGCCCCAATGCTCTAATGCGAGCACAAGGCTTAGCATGGATTTAAAGATACTGGTAGTGCAAGAAGATTTTGAGTTTTAAAATTGTGTTTCTCAAGCAATTTAATCAAGTAGTCAAGTATCAAGTTTAACAATAATTTAATTCAGTTTTGGGATCTAAAGATACAGTATAATGATGATTGAATGTGCACATTAAGCAACTACTTTTAGTGGAAGGAGAAAAGTGAACATCAGCCCCACACACACAGAGAGAGACACACTGACACACACACGTGTGGCTAGAGCCCAGCCGCTATGTTTTTTGAACGTACTGACACCGATATATACTATCTGCCGATATAGTGTTATACAGCATAATTAATTAAAAAATGACATCTTTTCGCACTGAATTCTCATAAATTGCCACCCTAAAGAGCATTTGTCCAATAGCTATGCTTTAAATGTTGATTTCATACAATGTGACAATAATCACACATTATGAGTATGGCCGCATGTTTAGAGATTAGAATGAGATTAATTTTTTTCATCCTATTAATTGAATATCGGTTATCGGTAGCGATAAAAGGCCAATATTGGCCGATAATATTGGTGTACAGATATATCCGTCGGGCTCTACACACAGCACACGCACACACATATACACCTAAATACACACACACACACACACACACACACACACACACACACACACACACACACACACACACACACACACACACACACACACACACACACACACACACACGGACACAAGCTAGTAGCATTCTGCATCATTGCTACTCGAACTTCCTGAATGGATACAAAGTCCTCCCCCGCCCTCTGACCATGACTCCATTTTGTTGCTCCCAGCCTAGAAGCAGAAACTAAAACAGGAAACGCCCATCCTCAGGTCTATCCAACGCTGGTCTGAACAAAGGATTCCGCGCATCAAGATCGCTTCAATCACGTGGCCTGGGATATGTTCCCGGATAGCCTCAGACAACAACATTGATGTATACGCTGACTCAGTGAGTAAGGATACTAGCAAGTGCATCTCAGATATTGTACCCTCTGTGACAATTAAAACCTTCCCTAACCAGAAACCGTGGATTAATGGCAGCTTTCGCGTAAAACCGAAAGCACGAACCACAGTTTTTAAATCATGGCAAGGCGACTTGAAACATGACCGAATACTAACCGTGCATCTATTCTCTCCGCAAGGCAATCAAACAAGAAAAACGTCAGTATAAAGACAAAGTAAAGTCACAATTCAACGGCTCAAATACAAGACATATGTGGCAGGGTCTACAGTCAATTACAGATTACAAAAAGAAAACCAGCCCCATTGCGGACATCAACGTCTTGCTCCCAGACAAATTAAACAACTTCTTTGCTCACTTTGAGAACAATACAGTGCCACTGACACGGCCCTCTACCAAAACCTGTGGGCTCTCCTTTTCCGTGGCCAACCTCAAGATCTACTTCGAAATCAGACGTCCATCCAGGTACCCAGGACGTTGGAAGATGCTTTCAAAACATTATTACCAACAAGTAGGCTAAGGGGGTTGTGGATAGGGTGGGGGATGAGCTGCGAGCTCCACCTCTGAGGGTTGCGTGTTCATTCCCATTGATAGGCACTTGTTGTTTTGTTCCCAAATCTTATCCCTTAATTTAACCATTCGGAATGAATGCCTAAACTTAACCAGTCATAAGGCACCAGTGATAGCAGTGGTGCAAACCGGGGTACAGCTGCAGCACGAAAAGCAACCCACAACACCTTGAAATTTCATGTTTGGAGAAATGTGAACAAACATCGGAATCTGAAGTCAAATTGGTCAAACCATGAGATCTTGTTGAACACACACAGCACAGTTCCAGAAGGGCTGTGGAAGAGCTAGGGCCTTCCCATGTGCTGCAGATTGGGGCATGTTTACCCTCACACACTTCAAGCCTCTTAACACCTAGGATTAAGCTGAGTACAGTTGGGTGATGCACACACACACACACACACACACACACACACACACGCGCACGCACACACACCACACACACACACACACACACACACACACACACACACACACACACACACACACACACACACACACACACACACACACACACACACACACATATTGGACACACATGTAAGTGAACAGTCTCACACATATGCACAAAAGCTGGTGCAAAATTTCCCCAAGCTAATTTGACATTTCCCAAGGATTTTCTCTGTTTTCATTTGTCATATTTAAACATACACATTGATTATATTAAATATACACCAGCTCTTGCCTCGTGAGTAAATGTATGTATAAAAAAATCTAATATCTTGTGCCCTATATGAACATGTGCCTGTCTGTAAGATCATCGCTGTATGTTGATTTACTATCTGTCTTTAAAACCGTTATAGTTCATGAGGAATCTCTGGTATGAGATACAGTCTGTTGCACACATGTGGAAGATCTGCTGTCTATACGAAAACAAAACCATTTCACGTGTCTCATTGTCTCTGTCTGAGTGTCTGAATGTGCGTGTGTCTGAGTGTGTGTGACTGCATGTGTGTGTCATGAGTATATCTGCATGTGTGTTGTGAGATAATATTTGTGTTTGTGTAATTGTCTCTGTATGATTGAGCATGTGTGTACAGTATTAGAGTTTATACACTATATATACTAAAGTATTTGGACATTCAAATTAGTGGATTCGGCTATTTCAGCCACACCCATTGCTGACAGGTGTATAAAATCGAGCACACAGTCATGCAATCTCCATAGACAAACATTGTCAGTCTTCCTGTCACACTCTGACCATTATTTGCATTGTTTGTTTCTATGTTTTGTTTGGTCAGGGTGTGATATGAGTGGGCATTCTATGTTGCTTGTCTAGTTAGTCTGTTTCTATGTGTTTTGGCCTGATATGGCCTGACATGGTTCTCAATCAGTGGCAGGTGTTTGTCGTTGTCTCTGATTGGGAACCATATTTAGGTAGCCTGTTTTGTATTGTGGTTCGTGGGTTATTGTCTATGTGATGTTGCATGTTTGCACTCAGTGTTGATAGTGGTCACGTTTGTTTTGTTATTTTGTTTTGTTATTTTGTTTTGTTATTTTGTTTTGTTATTTTGTTTTGTTATTTTGTTTTGTTATTTTGTTTTGTTATTTTGTTTTGTTATTTTGTTTTGTTATTTTGTTTGTTTGTTTGTTTGTTTGTTTAGTGTACTTTGTGTTTTTTCGTCATTCATTAAAAGTATGTATTCACACCATGCTGCACTTTGGTCTCCTCACTACGACGATCGTGACACTTCCTGAAGAGCGCAGTCTTTCAACATGGCACAGTCATAGGATGCCACCTTTCCAACAGTTTGTCAAATTTCTGCCCTGCTAGAGCTGCCCCTGTCAACTGTAAGGGCTGTAATTGTGAAGTGGAAACATCTAGGAGCAACATTGGCTCAGCTGAGAAGTGGTAGCCAACACAAGCTCAAGGAACGGGACTGCCGAGTGCTGAAGCGCGAAGCACATAAAAATTGTCTGTCCTCGGTTGCATCACTCACTACCAAGTTCCGAACTGCCTCTTGAAGCAACGTCAGCACAATAACTGTTCGTTGGGAGCTCGCCTCCATTGGACTCCGGAGCAGTGGAAACACATTCTCTGGAGTGATGAATCACGCTTCCCCATCTGGCAGTCTGACGGACGAATGTGTGTTTGGCGGGTACCAGGATAACGCTACCTGCTCAAATTTACAATGACAACTGTAAAATTTGGTAAAGGAGAAATAATGGTCTGGTGCTGTTTTTCATGGTTCAGGCTAGGCCCCTTAGTTCCAGTGAAGGGAAATCTTAACGCTACCGCTTATAATGACATTCTAGACGATTCTGTGCTTCCAACTTTGTGACAGCAGTTTGGGGAAGGCCATTTCCTGTTTCAGCATGACAATGCCCCCGTGCACAAAGCAAGGTCCATACAGAATTGATTTGTAGTGATCGGTGTGGAAGAACTTGACTGCCCTGCTCAGAGCCCTGAGGGGGGACCAACTCCATATTAATGCTTATGATTGTGGAATGAGATGGTCAATGGTCAAGCGTCCACATACATTTGGTAATGTATTGTATGTGTTAGGGCTGGGCGAAATGGCCTAAAATCATATCTCCATTCACGATATACAGTACATCTCGATATTTTGTTGTTGTTTTTCTCTAATTTTGTTTTGTTGTACGAATTCAGTGGTTATGAAATTATACCGAGGCTAAATATAAGCCTTCCACAAATAATGTAATTATTTTATCTAAATAGTTCATCCTACTCTTTTGCAATAATCACTCATCTGACTTTCAAGTCTGTCTATGACAATGACATTTTTGTTACAAGTTTAACCAGAACCATGCATAATTCACATTCACTAATAATGACTAACTTCTTGTAGCAGGCATTATGTAAGCATTAACACACAACAGACGTTTATGAGGCCGCTGAGGTGTGTGGCAATTCCCTGGCAACGCCCTGGCAACGCACTATCTGGAGTGTGTTAATCTGCTTATAAAACGGATTCCAACATTTTATTTGTGAACATTTCCTCTAAAAAGTCAAACATTTCAGAGAAAAACGACAGGGTTGTTTTGGGTCGTGGGAGTGCGGTTAGCTTCTGACATTAATGTATCCCCCACCTCTCCTCTGACTGTTGCCATGTCACTACGCTACAAAAAATAGTTCCCCCAATCCACTGACTGACATCATGCAGCCACTGCCAGAGCATTCACTGGCCATGGCGAGTCGACTAGCGTTAGAGCTCAGTTCACCACATGCAGCGGCAGCCACGAGTTGCCACCATGATTCTAGTTACATTCAGGCATAGACAGATATTGAAAACAAGGGAAATCAGAAGCATCAAGTTTTAGTTGTTTATTGTCTCAAGATGTATACACATTTGACACAATTGATAATATTACAGAACATGTAAATTAACACAGGTCTAATAAACTATCTATCAAGCACAAGCTCACATGCTAGTCAGTAGCTAGCTAATATTTATATTTCAAGTTTAGCCAACTTGGAGCTATTTGCTAGCAACCTACCTACAAGGTAGAACAGTTGGATTGATATGAATACACCCTTCTCCAACTGACTGTCTCCAACTGACTGTCTCCAACTGACTGTCTCCAACTGACTGTCTCCAACTGTTTGAACAGCATGCTAGCCTGTCCACTTTGTTATGATGTTGAAATCAAGTGGTCTACCTTATCTCTCAGAATGAGAAGGAGGTATAAATTCCTTATATAATAGTGTTTTACACTTATTGCACATTTATAAAACACAGACTAGACAGCTAGTAAAACAATCTTTGGCAAGAATGCTGCTAATGCAGCTAAATTTCCACGTTTATTGATACTTCCGCTTTAGTAGCGTCTGCTCTGCAATCAATTGGAAGAGTTGAGATATAAAATGGGTATCACCAGAGAGGTTAACTTCTCCTCTATTACAGTAAAATAACATCTCAATATGTTTCGGTGTCCATGTGACCAATTCTGTTGGACCAAACCTCACATGCAAATAGTGAGCTGAAAACCGCTTGTCAGGGAGGAAAAAATGATCTTTGTTTTTGTGAGTGGCGGAAGGAAGGGCTTGGTATGTGTGTATAAGTGGGAAGGTGCACATAGCCTACAGTCATTGCACACAGCACAGAAGGAGTGAAAGAGATGAGACCAAAAAGACAACATGAGAACAACATAAACGCGAAATGAAAAGAAAAAAAAGATTATTGCGATTCATTTGATATATATATGTATATTGCCCAGTCCAAGTATGTGTACATGTGTGTGAAGGTTTGCGAGCTTGTTTGTCTGCATGTTACGAGCACTATTTGTCTGAAACTATTTTTGACAAACATTTGGAGTTCTGTTATTATGATTCAGTGTGCATATGTTTTTACATCCTGTATTTACATTATGTTCACACTATCTATTTACTTGCTCCATGAAATGGAGCATGTCTGCGATGTGTACATTATCACAGCTGTGCATGTGCAACTAGCTCTCACAGTCTCACGTCAGAATTAAATAATCATCCATGTTTCTAAAATGTTGAATTTCAAAGTTTTTGCAAACATCAAATGTCAAAGTGTTTAAGGTTAAGTTTAGGCATTAACTCGGAATTGTTAAGGTTAGGCATTAACTCCGAATGGTTAAGGTAAGGGTGAAGATTTGAGATAGGCTGAAAACAAAATCTCAAAAACAAATTTCTATCGCTGGACTCGAACTTGCAACCTTCGAATTAGAGGCCATCCCCGTCCACAACGCCCTAGAAAAACCAAAACCTACTTGAAGGTAACAGTGCTCACTGTTGCCCCTAGTAGCCAGTTTCCACATCATCTCCTGACGTCCTCAGATATGGATGGACGTCGAATACTGACTTGTATCACGGGTGACCTGGCTGGCCTCTAAGTGTGCATTAAGTTAGTCTCTGTACTAAGAGTTTGCACCTTTATACAGTATGTGTTGTGAGAGTGTGTACACTCACTGATAGTGTGTGCCTTTGATGGAGTTTCCATTCCATCTCTGTGTGGGAGTGTGTGCAAGTTGATGTATCCCATCCAATGTTTGTGTTTGTGTCTGCCTTTGATTGAGTCTTAATCTGTGTGAGTGTGCTGGTGTCAGGCTGTGGTCAGCGTGGTCTGACTCACAGAGAGGATGTGTTGTGTTTTGATGAGCTCTGTAATGGCTGGGGTAAAGTGTGATAGAACAGGCTGAGTCATGGGCTAGCTAACTCTGCTGGCTGAGTATGACCTTTCCCAGGATCTGGGTCTGGAGTGTGTGTGTGTAGGGGGGGTTCTAAAGAGACTGTTTTTGCAGTGTGCTGTGTGTGTGTGTGTGTGTGTGTGTGTGTGTGTGTGTGTGTGTGTGTGTGTGTGTGTGTGTGTGTGTGTGTGTGTGTGTGTGTGTGTGTGTGTGTGTGTGTGTGTGTGTGTGTGTCGGATGGATCCACAGGTCTGGGGTTGATCTGGGCTGGGGAGGCTAGGAGGAAGGAGTAGTTGTTCATCGGATGAGTCCACTCACCTCAGGGGGGCTTAGCTCATCCACAGCTGTTTACTGCTGAAGCAATCCTCCACACACACACCATATGTTTTACTATCTTTGTGGGGACCTAAAATGTTTTTCCATTTAAAATCCTATTTTCCCTAACCCCTAAAACTAACCCTAACTTTAACCTCTAAAACCTAAACCCAACCCTAACTCCTAACCCTAAACCTAACATCTTACCCCAATTGTAACCCTAACCTCTAAGCTTAAAATAAGCTTTGTCCTTGTGGGGATGTGGAAAATGTCCCCAAGAGGGAGAATTTTCCTTGTTTTCCTATCCTTGTTGGTACTGAGGATTTGTTGTACCCACAAGGATAGTAATACAAGCCCCCCCACACACAAACACACTTAATTGAGACATAGTTACAGACAGAGTGACTCATACACACCCAAACACACTTGACAGAGACATAGATACAGAAAAACACACTCTGACACACAAACACCAAACACAGACAGACAGATGGCCAAACAGACAGATGCACACTCACAGACACAGATGTTGAACATCTAGATTACCGGGACCAAAATGCCAACGCCACAACAATGCCTCTTAGTCACAATTTTCCCCCTTCTCTCTCTGCCCCTTCTCTCTCCTTCTGTCTTGCCCTCCCTGTCGGTCTGTCCCGTTCTCTCTCTCCTGAGCCATGCCCAAAATGGGGCCACATGTGCGGTGCGGTGTAGTCAAGCTTTGAACCTATGTGGGTTTAACTCTGTCTGTGAAGAGAATTTCTCAGACTTTTTTTAGTCTCTAACCTAATCTCTATATGGGTATTTTTATAAACTAGGTGTCATGTTAGTCATAATGATTGGACCAAGGCGCAGCGTGGTAAGCGTACATTCTTATTTTATTAAACGAATGAACACTGAAACAAACTAACAAAATAACAAACAACCGAATGAAACGTGACGCTATACAAATAGTGCAGACATGCAACTATACATAGACAAGAACCCACAAACACAAAAGGGAAAATGGCTACCTAAATATGATCCCCAATCAGAGACAACGATAAACCGCTGCCTCTGATTGGGAACCATATCAGGCCACCATAGACATACATTTTACCTAGACCTACAAAACCCCTAGACATACAAAAACCCCAGACAATACAAAAACTAGCATACCCACCCTCGTCACACCCTGACCTAACCAAAATATAAAGAAAACAGAGATATTTAAGGTCAGAGTGACACTTTGGCACCAGTGAAAATTTTCATTTTGTTTTCCATGTTACTCCTGCAATTCCTATACAAGATGCTTGAAGTAGCATACTTGAACTTGAATTTGGAGCTCATAAATTCAAGCACTTGTCACGAATTCCGCCGAAGTCGGGTCCCCCCTATGTTTGGACGGCGCTCGGCGACGCCGGTCTACTAGCCATCATCAATCCACTTTTAATTTTCCATGTGTTTTGTCTTGTTTTTCCTCACACCTGGTTTCAATTCCCTCAATTACTTGTTGTATATTTAACCTTCTGTTCTCCCCATGTCTTTGTGTGGGATTGTTTATTGTAGTGCTTGTGCACATTCCCCATGAGCGCACGACGGGTTATTTTTGTGCCTATTTATCTTGTTTTTTTGGATGCCGTTGGTTTTGCATAATAAATCTCCAGTTATCACCCAGTTCTGCTCTCCTGCTCCTGACTTCTCTGCCGCCAATTACGCACCCACTACAGCACTATCCGTTATTTAATTTGTTATTAGTTTTTGTAAGTGATGTGGACACTTTTGTTTGTTTACCGCCTCTTCAGGTGAAGGGTGTTGAGCTGCTCTGTTGCGGTAAAACCAAATGTGGTTATTATGAGGATGACAACTTACATTTTTGGCTTCAACACGGCTTTCTATACAAATCCTTCCATTAAAAAAGGAACTTGGTTTTAGGTCACTTTCCCGTTATACAAAAAACTGTGATGGTGAGATTCAAATGGTGAGATAAATGCTACCGCTACTCATGAATTTATTATGTGTGCTGGTGTCGGTCACATCGGCTACAGGCAAATTGCCATGCATGCATCCAATCATCCATATTTAGTCAGGCAATGTCGACATTATTCTCACATAATTTAGAATGTAAAAAAATATTAGAATATCAATGCATTGGCAAAGCCTATTTTTTGTATTTATTATTACTCTTGACGTGGCAATGGCATACTTCTTTTTGGGACACCTTTAGCATGATTTTTTTTGGGGGGGTGGGGGATTCTATATTAGGCCGTATATGTACAATTATATAAATTATACAATTGTATAGCATTGAAGTTCTTGAAAAAGTCCCTGAAAAACCATGAATTTAACTTGCCAATGTCTGTATGAACACGCTTTAAGGATGTACAGTATAGTCCTAGGCCTATGTTGTTGTATAGTTAGTTATGGGTCAATTTGCATATATTCACTTTCATTCCTCTAAGTACACAAGGAACAGCATAAACAAATTATACTTTTTTTTTTATTTCAAACCATTTTGATATTTTGATCCCAATGTCACACACTGGCCTTATTATTTATAGAAGTACCCATACATCCCTGTACACTCCACTGAGTTTGATATTATATTCATATGCACCAGGGCACAAAATGTAGTGTTAGTTCACTGTTCCATGCCCGGGTTTAGCTGTAAGAGCATTCCTCCCACTCCCCTCCCTTCTCTGTACAAGCGAAAAGATATTACAGGCCGTTCCCATCTCGTAAATTCTTTTCGGGAGGCGTAAGACACAGCCTGAGGGTGGCAAAGTGGTTATTGTGTTTCCTATTCAGAATAAACAATAAATAGTATAAAGGAATAAATAAAGGGTTAATACAAGTTGATTGAAAGGGAAGTGTTAATTGTGTCCCGGTTGTTACTCTGGTTAATTTTATTCCCCCCAATTTCAAAGAGGAAAAACTGAATGGATCTAATGTCAGAGGGGGGAAAACAAAAAAATATACAGTCCCTTCAGAAAGTATTCATACCCCTTGACTTATTTCACATTTTGTTATGTTACAGCCTGGATAAAAAAAAGTTTAAAATCTCACCCATCTACACACAATAGACCGTAATGACAAAGTGAAACATGTTTTTAGACAATTTAACAGAAATATCTAATTTTAATAAGTATCACACCCCAGAGTCACCCTTGGCAGTGATCACAGCTGTGAGTCGTTCTGTGTAAGTCTCTAAGAGCTTTGCACACCTGGATTGTACAACATTATGCTTTTCTAAATTCTTCAAGCTCTGTCAAATTGATTGTTGATCATTGATAGACAACAATGTTCAAGTCTTGCCATAGAATGTCAAGCAGATTTAAGTAAAAACTGTAACCCGGGCCACTCAGGAACATTCATTCTTCTTGGTAAGCAACTCCAGCGTAGATTTTGCCTTGTTATCATACCCTGATCTGTTTCACCTGTCTTGTGTTTGTCTTCACCCCCCACCAGGTGTCTCCTACTTTTTCCCATTTACCCCTGTGTATTTATACCTGGGTTTTCTGTTTGTCTGTTGCCATTTCTTGTCCGGCCTTACCAGTGTGCTTCCCGTTTCTCCTGCTCTCAAGCTTGTTTTTCTAGTTTCCCCGAATCTGACCTTTCTGCCTGTCCTGCCTGCCGTTGTCACGGTTTTCTTTAGGCAAAGGAGAGTCGGACCAAAATGCGGCGTGGCTATTGTGATTCATATTTTAATGAAACAAGGAAAAACACGAATCAATACGAAAACAACAAACGTAACACGAAAACCGAAACAGCCTATACTGGTGCAAACTATCACACGACAGAAACAAGGACATAAGGACAAAAGGACAATCACCCACGAAACACTCAAAGAATATGGCTGCCTAAATATGGTTCCCAATCAGAGACAATGATAAACACCTGCCTCTGATTGAGAACCACTTCAGACAGCCATAGACTAAGCTAGAACACCCCACTAAGCTACAATCCCAATACCTGTGAAAAAACCCCAAGACAAAACACACCACATACAAAAACCCATGTCACACCCTGGTCTGACCACATAGATAAAGAAAACACAAAATACTAAGACCAGGGCGTGACAGCCGTTCTGTCACTGTTTGACCACGCCTTGGATTACGAACCACTGCCTGCCCACGACCTGCCCTTTGCCCACCCCTTCGTGTAATAAATATTCTGAGTATCGAACTATCCACCTCCTGTGTCTGAGTCATGTCCTGAGTCGTGATACTTGTGATACTTGTTTTAGGTTATTATCCTGCTAAAAGGTGAATTCATCTCCCAGTGTCTGGTGGAAAGCATACTGAACCAGGTTTTCCTCTAGGATTCTGCCTGTGCTTAGGTCCATTTCGTTCCCCAGTCCTTAACGATTACAAGCATACCCATAACATGATACCACCACCAATATGCTTGAAAATGTGGAGAGTGTTACTCAGTAATGTGTTATAATGGATTAGCCCCAAACATAACACTTTGTATTCAGGACAAACATTGAATTGATTTGCCACATTGTTTGCAGGATTACTTTAGTGCCTTGTTGCAAACAGGACACATGTTTTGGAATATTTTTATTCTGTAGAAGGCTTCCTTCTTTTAACTCTGTCAATTAGGTTCATTTTGTGGAGTACAATGTTGTTGATCCGTCCTCAGTTTTTTCCTATCACAACCATTAAACTGTAACTGTTTTAAAGTTACCATTTGCCCCCATCTCTGAAATCTCTGAGAGGTTTCCTTAGTCTCCGGGCAACTGAGTTAGGAAGAATGCCTGTATTTGTGCAGTGACTGGGTGTATTGATACACCATCCAAAGTGCAGTTAATAACTTAATAACGCTCACACAGATATTCAATGTCTGCTTTTTTCTCTGTGTTTGAAATTCACTGCTCATCTGAGGGACCTTACAGATGATTGTTGTCAAAGTTGGTGCCTCTCCTTGTTTGGGTGGTGTTCGGCAGTTGACGTCACCGGCTTTCTAGCCTCCACCGATCTACATTTCTATTTCCATTTGTTTTGTCTGTATTGTACACACCTGGTTCCCATTAAGTTTTAATTATTTCCATATTTAACCCTCTGGAGCCATCATAGTTTTGTATGTGTTTATTGTTGTCAGTTGTCTCGTTTATGTGATTCTGGATTTTCGTTCTCCTTGTTGGAAGATTATTTTTGAGTAAAGTTACCATTATTACTCATCTCTGTGTCCTGCGCCTGACTCCGCCTTACCCACATCACCTAGCCTCTGACAAAAACACGCACCATCAATGGAGTCAGCAGGTGCACACAGCCCTCCTCTACCTATGGAGGAGCGCGTCCAGCAACACGCGACTATGTTGCAAAGTCTCGGCACAGCCATGGATCACGTGCTGCAAACCATGGAGCAATGGGAGAGAGGGGTTTTTCCAGCAACCCCATCATCATCACCCCAGCTCCCTCAACAACCCACACCGCTGTCCACCCCTCCTTCACCTGGATCCAGTGGGATTTGGCTCGCGCTTCCGAGGGTATACGATGGAACGGCTGCCGGGTGCCAGGGGTTCCTACTCCAGCTGGGGCTCTACCTGGCAACCGTTCACCCATCTCCTTCAGGACGCGAGAGTGTAAACGCCCTCATCTCCTGTCTGACTGGTAGAGCATTCGAATGGGCCAACACAGTCTGGGGAAGGGAAGGACCGACGTTGTGACAATTATGAGGATTTTACACTTGTATCATCTCAGACAGGGGATGAGGAGCGCACAAGACTTTGCTCTGGACTTTCGAACTCTGGCCGCAGGCGCGGGATGGAATGAGCGGCCCCTGATCGACCACTACAGGTGTGGTCTACGCAAGGACGTTCGTAGGGAGCTAGCCTCCAGGGACACCACCCTTACCTTTGACCAGCTGGTGGACCTATCCATCAGGCTGGATAACCTGTTGGCCTCCCGCTGACGTCCGGATCGAGATCCGTCAGTTCCATCCTCCAGCACCTCAGATCCAATACGATGGAGCTAGGAGGTGCTGCTATGAGGGGGACCGGGGGGCGGGTGCATTCCCTGCACCACCTGTGGCCGCAGAGGGCACACTGCTGGTCGGTGCTGGGGCAATTCTCCAGGGAGTCGAGGCAGCAGGCAGGGCACTGGTGGATCGTCCCAGGTGAGTAGGCACCCGACTCACCCAGAGCTTCCTATTTCACATCTGTGTGTATGTATAGAATTTCCTGATTTTTCCCCGCATTCCCAGCGTAAGACGCTAGTAGATTCAGGTGCAGCTGGGAACTTTATTGATCGTTCATTTGCAATAAGATTAGGGATCCCTATTGTTCCTGTTGATGTGCCCTTCCCTGTACATGCCTTAGATAGTCATCCTTTAGGGTCGGGACCGACCAGGGAGGTCACAACTCCACTATGTATGATAACGCAGGGGGATTATAAGGAGAGAATTAGTCTCTTTCTGATCGATTCACCTGCATTTCCTGTGGTGTTGGGGCATCCCTGGTTGGCCGACCATGACCCCACTATGTCATGGAAACAGGGGGTGCTCAGGGATGTGTGTAGGTGTTTCCATAGGTGCAACTACGGTGGAGAGTCCAAACCAGGTCTCCATCATGCACACCCCCCCTGAATATGCCGATTTTGCTCTCGCCTTCTGTAAAAAGAAGCCGACTCAATTACCACCCCATCGATGGGGGGATTGTGCGATAAATCTCATGGCAGACGCAGCACTTCACATGAATCACGTGTATCCTTTGTCACAGGAGGAGACGGGCGGCTACGGAAACATATGTCTCCGAATCTCTGGGACAGGGATACATTCGGCCTTCCACTTCACCTGCCTCCTCAATTTTATTTTTTTGTGAAGAAGGAGGTTTACGCCCGTGTATTGACTATCGAGGTATAATTCAGATCACAGTGAAGTACAGTTACCCGCTGCCTCTCATAGCCATTGCACGGGGATCGCTTCTTCACAAAATTGGATCTCAGGACCGCGTATCCGGGAAGGGGATGAGTGGAAGACGGGCACTGGGCACTATGAGTACCTTGTCATGCCGTACGGGTTGATGCTCCATCAGTCTTTGCGTAATTGGCCGGCTCCAACCACAGTAAAGGAGGTGCAGCGGTTTTTAGGGTTTACCAACTACTACTGGAAGTTTATACAGGGCTATGGTCAGGTAGCGGCTCCCATTACCTCTTTGCTAAAGGGGGGACCGGTGCGACTGCACAATCACATCAACGGGCTGTAGTAGAGTGGGTCGAGAGCGTAAAGATCCTAGGTGTCCACATCACTTAGGATCTATCATGGTCCAAACACACCAACACAATCGTGAAGAGGGTACGACGATGCCTCTTCTCCCTCAGGAGGCTGAAAAAATTTGGCTTGAGCCCTCGGATCCTGAAAAGGTTCTACAGCTTCACCATCAAGAGCATCTTGACTTGCTGCATCACCGCTTGGTATAATATTTGCTTGTTATCCGACCGCAAGGCGCTACAGAGGGTAGTGCCTACGGCCTACAGACTGTTCGCTCTGCTCCAGCACGACAAGTGGTACCAAGTCACCAAGTCTGTAACTAAAAGGACCCTGAACGGCTTCTACCACCAAGCCACAAGACTTCTAAACAAGACTGCTAAATGCTAATCAAATGGCTACACGAACTAACTGCATTGACCCTTTTTTGCACTGACTCTATTCACGCACACTTACACTTACACTGACACCCCAACACACACACACACACACACACACACACACACACACACACACACACACACACACACACACACACACACACACACACACACACACACACACACACACACACACACACACGCACACACACACCGCATTCATTGCTGCTGCTGTCTGTTTTATCTATCCTGTTGCCTTGCCACTTTATCTCTACCTATTAGTAGAGTACATACAGCTAACTCAATTACCTCATACCCCTGCACATTGACTCGGTGCTGGAACTCCGTATATAGAGCCATTTTAATTTGACTCATTATTGTTATTTGCTATTCACCCTGTATTTATTCCTTGTGTCACTATTTATATTTATTATTATATATTTTATCTAATCTTTAACACTGCGTTGTCGGAAATGTACGCTTAAGAAAGCATTGTACTGTTAGTCTACACCTGTTGTCTATAAAGCATCTGACAAACAACATTTGATTTGATATCATGTAGTCTGTGAAGAATTTCAAACACAGAGAAACCACATGGAAAAAGTAGTAAGCAACTTAGATACAAAAAAATAATATTCACCAAGTCAAATTAATGTATTGTGTAGGAGGTTTCAGGATGCTTGTCTCTAAACCAAAGCAGATAATGTAAAGAGTGTTCTATATATTAGCTGTGGTCTCACTTCAATATGAGCACTAAACCTAGCATGAAATTGCATCCTTGTAGCTGTGTGGGCTATATTATTATATTATTATATTATTATATATATATATTATATTATAGTCTAAATGTTTGCCTTGGAGTAAGTGCAGCCAATGGTCATGGACTAAGTTGAGCAAATGGTTGAGCCAATTGCATGTTAAGCAAATTTAAGTGTTTTCTTCCCATGCGTAATGCAAGGTATTATCACTGGGATAGGAGGTAACAACAGGGCCTGGCCTATGTTAAAAGTGTTTAAAGAAATACAAAGTGTTTGTTAGGTGTTAACTACGCCTGTGTTAATATATGCTTAAAATAAATTAAAAGAGAAAAAAAAGTGATTGTGATTGTGTTGAATTGTGTTTGGGAAATAAAGATAGACATGGTTCCCACTGGGTAAAAATTGGTTGAATAAAAATTGTTTCCATGTAACTTCAACCCCCAAAAATCTAATCTTCACATCCCTGCAACATTTTTGGCGTGCCTCTCAAATAGTATACACATTCACATAGCAAGTCTACTCTTGAGCTGGACACAAGGATGGAACAACTTGAACAACTGAGATTCAAATCAAATAAAACTTTATTTGCCACATGCGCCGAATACACTAGGTGTAGACTTTACCGTGAAAGGCTTACTTACAAGCCCTTAACCAACAGTGCAGTTCATGAAGAAGAAAATATAGACCCTTGTAGGCTAAAATAAAAACTAATAATAAAATGTAACACAATAAGAATAACGATAATGAGGCTATATACAGGGGACACCGGTACTGAGTCAGTGTCATGTAGGTGGGGGAGAAGTGACTATGCATAGGTAACAAACAAACAGCAAGTAGCAGCAGTGTACAAGAGGGGGGGGGGGGTCAATGTGAATTGTCTGGTGCCAATTTTTATGAATTGTTCAGCAGTCCAATGCCTTGGGGGTAGAAGCTGTTGAGGAGCCTTTTGGTCCTAGACTTGGCGCTCATGGAACCGCTTGCCGTGCAGTAGCAGAGAAAATAGTCTATAACTTGGGTAACTGGAGTCTCTGACAATTTTATGGGCTTTTCTCTGACACCGCCTATAATATAGGTCCTGGATGGACCTTGGCCCCAGTGATGTACTGGGCCGTTCGCACTACCATCTGTAGTGCCTTACGGTCAGATGCCAAGCAGTTGCCATACCAGGCGGTGATGCAACCAATCAGGAAGCTCTCAATGTAGAAACTTTTGAGGATCTGGGGACCCATGCCAAGTCACCTGAGGGGGAAAAGGTCTTGCTCACATTGAGGGAGAGGTTGTTGTCCTGGCACCACACTAGCAGTTCTCTGACCACCTCCCTATAGACTGTCTCATCGTTGTCAGTGATCAGACCCTCCACTGTTGTGTAGTCAACAAACTTAATGATGGTGTTGGAGTTATGTTTGGCCACGCAGTCGTGGGTGAACAGGCAATACAGGAGGGAACTAAGTACACAACCCTGTGGAGCCCCAGTGTTAAGGATCAGCGTAGCACCTGGGGGTGGCCAATCAGGAAGTCCAGGATCCAGTTGCAGAGGGAGGTGTTGCAGAGTCCTTAGCTTAGTGATGAGCTTCGTGGGCACTATGGTGTTGAACTGAACTGTTGTCAATGAACAGCATTCTCACATAGGTGTTCCTTTTGTCCAGGTGGGAAAGGGCAGTGTGGAGTGCGATTGAGATTGTGTCATCTGTGGATCTGATGAGGCGGTATGGAATTGGAGTGGGTCTAGGGTGTCCAGGAGGATTCTGTTGATGTGAGCCATGACCATCCTTTCAAAGGACTTCTTGGCTACCGACGTGAGTGCCACGGAGCAATATCATTTAGGCAGGTTACCTTCGCATCCTTGGGCACAGGGACTATGTTGGCCTGCTTGAAACATGTAGGTATTACAGACTCGGTCGGGCAGAGGTTGAAAATGTCAGTGAAGACACTTGACATTTTGGTGTGCGCATGTTTCGAGTACACTTCCTGGTAATTCACCTGGCCCAGCGGCTTTGTGAATGTTGACCTGTTTAAAGGTTTTGTCCACACCGAGAGCATTATCACACAGTCATCCAGAACAGCTGGTGCTCTTATGCATGCTTCAGTGTTGCATGCCTCGAAGCAAGCATAAAATTAATTTAGCTCGTCTGGTAGGCTCGCGTCACTGTGATGACGTTGAATCAACGTGGAAAACTGATTGAATTTGCAAAAAGTCATCAACAAATGGCCCTTTTGTCTTTATTTCACCCACCTTTTATAGGGCTATGCGTCCCGCTAGCGGGACAACTTCCGGGGAAACGGGAGGGGGCGCAATTCAAAGAAATAATCATAACAAATATGGATATTAAGTATTTAGGGACATACAAGTGTCTTATATCAGTTGAATCCTTAAATTCTTGTTAATCTAACTGCACTGTCCAATTTACAGTGGCCATTACAGCGAAGCATGCCATGCGAGGACGGCGCCCCACATCAAAATGTTTTTCCACCTGCACAGGTTTCATAAATTCACAAATAGCGATTAAATATGCACTTACGTTTTGAAAATCTTCCTCTGATTTGTCATCCAAAGGGTCCCAGCTTTAACAGGTAATGTTGTTTTGTTAGATAAAATCCTTCTTTATATCCCAAAAAGTCAGTTTTGTTCGCGCCATCGATTTGAGTAATCCACTCGTTCAACATACAGAGATAGGAATCCGAAAATCTACCCCTAAACTTTGTTTCAACAAGTCAAAATACATTTCTATTGACTCTTAAGATATCCTAAAATGTAACCAAACTATAATACTTCATGAAAGAAGTATGTTCAATAGGAAACCAATTTTAGCATGTGCGTCTTCATTGCACGTCGAAACACGAATTTCCAAGACTGTGTCCCTGGCGTAAAACTGTTCTTTCTCATTCATTTTGGAGGTTACAAGCCTGAAACCCTGAACATAGACTGCTGACACCCTGTGGAAGCCATAGGAATTGGATTCTGGGAGATAGAATTCATTATTTCCCTATACTTTCCATTGTGAGAGCATGGGCGCTCAAAATAAAACTCTGGATGGTTTTTCTTTGGATTTTCCCCTACCATATCTATCGTGTTATATTCTCCTATATTATTTTAACATTTCTACAAACGTCAACATGTTTTCTTTGCAATGGTACCAATTATATGCATATCCTGGCTTCAGGGCCTGAGCAACAGGCAGTTTACTTTGGGCACATAAAGTCAGATGGAAATTGAGAAAAAAGGCCCTAACAAGTTTTAACCTGAATCCAATGACATGGTGACATTCATTGACGATTTCACATTGAATTCATGTTAGTTGACAATTCAACCGAATGTAAATTCCTCCAAGTACACCTGGAACTGCATTAAAATACAAAAAATGCTCAAACCATTTTGAAATGTTGATCCCAATGTCACACATTAGCTCCATTATTTATAGAAAGACCCATAAATCTCTGTACACTCCACTGAGCTTGATATTATATTAATATGGACCAGGGCACAAAATGTAGTGTTATTTCACTGTTCCATGCTGAAAAGTGTTCCTCCCCCTCCTCTCCCCTCCCTTCCCTGTGCAAGCGATAAGATGTTCCAGGCCGTGCCCATCTCGTAAATTCTTTCCAGGAGGCGTAAGACACAGCCTGTGGGTGGCAAAGTTGTTCTTGTATTTACTATTCAAAATAAACTATACATATTGTAAAGGAGTTAATAAAGTGTTAGTAAAAGATGATTGAAAGAGATGGCTGTTATTCTGGTTATTTTTCACTCCTCCCAATTTCAAAGAGAAAAAAGTGAACAGATCTAATGCAGAGGGATAAAAACAAAAACATGTATTCATACCCTTTGATTTATTCCACATCTTGTTGTGTTACAGTCTGGATTAAATGTTGTTGTTTTTTCTAACCCATGAAACATGTTTTTAGACCATTTTGCAAATATATAGATAAATAATACAGAAATATCTAATTTACGTAACTATTCACACCCCTGTGTCAATACATGTCCGAATCAACTTTGGCAGCGATCACAGCTGTGAGTGTTTCTGTGCAAGTCTCTAAGAGCTTTGCACACCTGGATTGTACAATATTTGTCCATTATTCTTTTCAAATTCTTCAAGCTCTGTCAAATTGGTTGTTGATCATTGTTGGACAAACCTTTTCAAGGCTTGGAATATATTTTCAAGCAAATTTAAGTCAAAAATGTAGCTCGGCCACTCAGAAACATTTACTGTCGTTTTGGTAAGCAACTCCATTGTATATTTGGGCTTGTGTTTTAGGTTAATGTCATACTGGAAGGTGAATTAATCTCCCAGTGTCTTGTGGAAAGCAAACTGAACCAGGTTTTCCTCCAGGATTTTGCTTGTGCTTAGCTTAATTCCATTTTTTAATCCTGAAAAACTCCACAGTCCTTAACAATTGCAAGCAAAAAATATGGAGAATGGTACTCAGTAATGTGTTGTATTGGATTTGCCCCAAACGTAACATTTTGTTTTCAGGATAAAAAGTGAATTGTTTTGCCAACATTTTTGCATTTTTGCAGTATTACTTTAGTGCCTTGTTAGAAACAAGATGCATGTTTTGGAATATTTTATTCTGTACACACTTCCTTCTTTTCACTCTGTCAATTAGGTTAATACTGTGGAGTAACTACAATGTCGTTGATCCATCCTCAGTTTTCTCCAATCACAGCCATTCAACTCTGTAGCTGTTTTAATGTCACCATTGGCCACATGGTGAAATCCCTGAACGGTTTCTTCCTCTCCAGCAACTGAGTAAGGAAGGACGCCTGTATCTTTTTTGACTTGATTTATTGATACGCCATCCAAAGTGTAATTAACTTAAAACACCATGCTGACAGAAATATTCATATTGAGTACGCAACCATTGAAATTGGATTTGATTTGAAGTCTGCTTTTTTTACTGATCTATTAATAAGTGCCCCTCTTTGCTCAGCATTGGAAAACTTCTCTGATCTTTGTGGTTGAATCTGTGATTGAAATTCACTGCTCGACTGACGGACCTTACAGATAATTGTATGTGTGGGGTACAGAGATGAGGTCGTCATTAAAAAATCATGTTAAACACTATTATTTGACTTGTTAAGAAGTGTTTACTCCTGAACTTATTTAGGCTTGCCATAACAAAAGGGTTGAATAATTATTGCCTGAAGACTTTTCAGCTTTTAATAGGTAATTAATTTGTAAACATTTCTGAAAACCTAATTGCACTTTATTGTGGGTAGGCCAGTGAACAAAAAAAATCTAATTTTAAATTCAGGCTGTACAAGTCAAGGGATGTGAATACTGAAGGCATTGTAGCTATCTATAGCTTCTCATAATGTCTGTCCTCTGTTTTCATCCTCCGAGATCATTGAATCAGATCTTTTGTGGAATACTGGTACATAATAGAGTTCCCAACTTTTGTTTCCAGGTTTTATCAGCTGTGATGACAGTGCTTTTCCATTCTATTTTTAAGGAGGCTGAGCGACCTAGTGGAGCCAGTAACTGTAAGCACAACATAGTGGCAGGACCAGGCTGTTAAAATAACAGATTGTGTTTCTAATCAATTGTCATCCGACCACAGCTCTAATCTTGATATTGACCTTTCAAAATGGTAATTGACTCAGCATTCTTCATGCCACGGCTTATCATAGTCATTTATATGATTACAATGACTTTCCACACAAGAAAAAAATTGTATTGGCAGATTCTAGAGGGCTTTTCACACTACTGAGCCAAACCAAGCTGTATGGGAGAGTGGGGTAAATTGAGCCAAATGGGTAAATTAAGCCTTCCTTGTTTCTAGGAAACCCTACACAAAAATAATAATTGAACAGGCCCAGGCGGAGTACTCAAAGAATGCACGAACCAACTGGCAAGTGTCTTCACTAACATTTTCAACCTCTCCTTGGTCAAGTCTGTAATACCTACATGTTTCAAACTGACCACCATAGTCCATGTGCCCAACAAAGCGAAGGTAACCTGCCTAAATGATTTACTGCCCCGTAGCACTCACGTAGGTAGCCATGAAGTCCTTTAAAAGGCTGGTCATGGCTCACATCAACACCATCATGCCAGAAACCTTAGACCCACTCCAATTCGCATACCCCCCCCCCCCCCAACAGATCCACAGATGACGCAATCTCAATCGCACTCCACACGCATTTCTCACCTGGACAAAAGGAACACCTATGTGAGTTATGCTGTTCCTTGACTACAGCTCAGCGTTCCACTCCATAGTGCCCAAAAAGTTCTAAGCTAAGGACCCTGGGACTATGCGTCTCCCACTGCAACTGGATACTGGACTTCCTGACGGGCCGCCCCCAGGTGGTAAGGGTAGGAAACAACGCATCTACCACGCTGATCCTCAACACTAGGGCCCCTCAGGGGTGCGTGCTTAATCCCCTCCTTTACTCCCAGTTCAACCATGACTGCGTGGCCAAGCACGACTCCAACACCATCATTAAGTTTGCTGACTACACAACAGCGGTTGGCCTGATCACCGACAACGATGAGACAGCCTATAGGGAGGAGGTCAGAGACCTGACAGCAAGGTAAATTATCTGATTGTGGACTGCAGGAAATAGAGGACTAAGCACACCCACAATCACATCAACTGGGCTGTAGTGGAGCGGGTCAAGAGCTTAAAGATCCTTGGTGTCCACATCACTAAGGATATATCATGGACCAAACACACCAGCACAATCGTGAAGAGGATACGACGTTAATGCCTCTTCTCCATCGGGAGGCTGAAAGGATTTGACATGGGCGCTTGGATCCTCAAAAGGCTCTACAGCTTCACCATCAAGAGCATCTTGACTGGCTGCATCACCGCTTGGTATGATAACTGCCTGGCATCCGACCGCAAGGCACTACAGAGGGTAGTGCTTACGGCCCAGTACATCACAGGGGCCAAGCTCCCTGCCACCCAGGACCTCTATGCCAGGCGGTGTCAGAGGAAGGCCCAAAAAATGGTCAAAAACTCCAGCCACCCAAGCCACAGACTGTTCGCTCTGCTCCAGCACGACAAGTGATACCAATCCACAAAGCCTGTAACTAAAAGGACTGTGAACGGCTTCTACCACTAAGCCATAAGGCTTCTAAACAAGACTCCTAAATAGCTAATCAAATGGTTACCCAGACTATCTGCATTCACACTTTTTTGCACTAACTATCTTGCACTGACTATGCAAACACACTGACACCCCAACACACACACACACACACGCACGCACGCACGCACGCACACACACACACACACACACACACACACACACACACACACACACACACACACACACACACACACACACACACACACACAAACACAAACACAAACACGGACTACATACAGTTGAAGTCGGAAGTTTACATACACCTTAGCCAAGTACATTTAAATTGAGTTTTTCACAATTCCTGACTTTTAATCCTAGTAAAAATTCCCTGAATGATTTACTTCAGCTTTTATTTCTTTCATCACATTCCCAGTTGGTCAGAAGTTTACATACATTCAATTAGTATTTGGTAGCATTGCCTCTAAATTGTTTAACTTTGGTCAAACGTTTCGGGTAGCCTTCCACAAGCTTCCCCCAATAAGTTGGGTGAATTTTGGCCCATTCCTCCTGACAGAGCTGGTGGACCTGAGTAAGGTATTTAGGCCTCCTTGATCGCACACGCTTTTTCAGTTCTGCTCACAAATGTTCTATAGAATTGAGGTCAGGGCTTTGTGATGGCCACTCCAATACCTTGACTTTGTTGTCCTTAAGCCGTTTTGCCACAACTTTGGAAGTATGCTTGGGGTCATTGTCCATTTGGAAGACCCATTTGCAACCAAGCTTGAACATCCTGTAACGGTCGTCGTATGAAGGAGAACATAGAAAACGGAACATGGATAACCCACCCAACTCACGCCCTGACCATACTAAAACCAAGACATAATAAAAGAACTAAGGTCAGAACGTGACACATCCTGACTGATGTCTTGAAATGTTGCTTCAATATATTCACATAATTTTCCTACCTCATGATGCCATCTAGTTCGTGAAGTACACCAGTCCCTCCTGCAGCAAAGCATCCCCACAACATGATGCTGCCACCACCGTGCTGCACGGTTGGGATGGTGTTCTTCTGCTTGAAAGCCTCCCCTTTTTCCTCCAGATATAATGATGGGCATTATGGCCAAACAGGTCTAATTTTGTTTCATCAGACCAGCGGACATTTCTCCAAAAAGTACTATATTTGTCCCCATGTGCAATTGCAAACTGTAGTCTGGCTTTTTTATGACGGTTTTGGAGCAGTGGCTTCTTCTTTGCTGAGCGGCCTTTCAGGTTATGTCGATATAGGACTTGTTTTACTGTGGATATAGATACTTTTGTACGTGTTTCCTCCAGCATCTTCACAAGGTCCTTTGCTGTTGTTCTGGGATTGATTTGCACTTTTCGCACCAAAGTACGTTCATCTCTAGGAGACAGAACATGTCTCCTTCCTGAGCGGTATGACGGCTGCGTGGTCCCATGGTGTTTATACTTGCGTACTATTGTTTGTACAGATGAACGTGGTACTTTCAGGCATTTGGAAATTGCTCCCAAGGTTGAACCAGACTTGTGGAGGTATACAATTTTTTTCTGAGGTCTTGGCTGATTTCTTTAGATTTTTTCATGATTTATAGCAAGGAGGCACTGAGTTTGAAGGTAGGCCTTGAAATACATCCACAGGTAGACCTCCAATTGACTCAAATTTTGTCAATTAACCTAACAGAAGCTTCTGAAGCCATGACATCATTTTCTGGAATTTTCCAAGCTGTTTAAAGGCCCAGTCAACTTAGTGTATGTAAACTTCTGACCCACTGAAATTGTGATACAGTGAATTATTAGTGAAATTATCTGTCTGTAAATAATTGTTGGAAAAATGACTTGTGTCATGCACAAAGTAGATGTCCTAACGACTTGCCAAAACTATAGTTTGTTAACAAGACATTTGTGGAGTGGTTGAAAAACAAGTTTTAATGACTCCAAACTAAGTGTATGTAAACTTCCGAATACAACTGTACGCCCACACAGACGGACATGCACCCTCACGCATACTGACGCCACACACTCACACAAGATTTCACACTCACCGCATACACTGCAGCTATAGTATTGTGTATTATCTTTCCTGTTGCCCAGTCACTTTACCCCTACCTACAGGATATGTACAGTACATAGCTACCTCATACCCCTGCACATTGACTCGGTACTGGTACTCCCTAATGCCATGTTATTTGTGTTATTTACTGTGTATTTATTCCTTGTGTCACTATTTACATTTTTTTTATTGCATTTTATTTTTATCTCTGCATTATTGGAAATGGACCCATGAAAAAAGCATTTTACTGTTAGTCAACAAAGCATCTGACAAATATCATTTTATTTTATTTGATTTCATGGAGTCCATGAAGGTAGAAACTTCATGAACACAAGTGGTAAGCAACCTAGGTGCAAAAAACTGATTGATTAACAGTCAAACAGCCAAATAAATGGATTGTGCTAGAGTTGTCATGATGCTTGCATCTAATCCGAAGTAGATCATGTTAAAGTGTTCTGTACATTACTGTGGTCTTTTTAAGCTTCAATACGAGCTCTTAAACTTAGCATAAGTTTAGCTGTATGGGCTAATATAGTACGAATATTTGCCTTCGGATAAATTGAGCCAATGGCTAAAGAGTAAGTTAAGCAAATGGTTGATCCAATGGCATGTAGAGCAAATTGAAGTGTTTTCTTCCCATATGTATTTCAAGGCGTTATTGCTTGGATAAAAGGTAACAACAGGGCCTGGCCTATGTTGAAAGTGTTTAAAAACGTACTGTGTTTGTTAGGTGTTAAGACTGTGTTAAAAGATGCTAAAAAATATTTAAAAGACAAAAAAATGATCGAGATTGTGTTGAATTGTGTTTGGGAAACACAGATAGACATGGTTCCAAATGGGCAAAAAACTGGTTGAATCAACATTGTTTCCATGTCATTTTGACCCAAAATATCAATGTGATGACGTTGAATCAACGTGGAAAACTGATTGGATTAGCAAAAAGTAATCAACATCAGGCTAACGTTTAACTTAAATCCAATGACATGGTGACATTTGTTGTTGATTTCACGTTGAATTCACGTTAGTTGACAACTAAACCAATTGTAAATCCAAACGAGATGTTGAATTTAAGTCTGTGCCCAGTGGGTTTTAAAAATGTAGTGGTAATATTTCCTTCAGTACATACATTTGTAACTTACCCTGTCGCGTGGCTCAACTTTCCCCATATCCGGTGTACTGTGAGTTGTGCCAAGAGACCACTTTTTTTTGGATAAGCTATCATTTCAAACTGTAATGTTTACATTAATTCTGATTATTTCCCGGGATACACAACATCCTGACATGTGTAGATATCTTTGTTAGAACGAATACTATATTTCTCTTGACTGAGTGATGCTGAATGTAAAAGATTGCTCAACTTACCCCACTCTCCCCTACTGCTTGGTTACGGAGGACAATGCAAAATGGACAATGCAAAAATAATATATCAGAGCCATCTGAATTTGGTTTCACAGTAGTGTGAAAATTGTATAAGAATGTCTAGTAGGGATGCCCACCTCAAATTATCTCAGTGAGATCCAAGCCCATCATTTTTTGTCACAGCCATTAGTCTCTGTGAATCTCTCAAGGCCCACTCAGACCACAGCCAATAGAGGAAAATGTAGTGTTGACTCTCCGGCCCGTCCCCGTAGAGATGTAAATCTTGTTTTTCTCCTGATGACCACCGAGCTCCCAGGAAAATACAACATTCTCCAAATGACACGGTTGTAGACTTCCGATTACAGCCCTGTCACTTAACCTCTAGTGTGTAAACACATAACTGGCAGAGGGAGAGATGGAGCGATAGAGAGATGGGTAGAGACTGATAAATGGAGAGAGAAGTGAAAAAGGAGAGCAGGACTGACTGTGACAGGGTGAGGGAGAGAGACAGAGATAGAGAGAGAGAGAGAGAGAGAGAGAGAGAGAGAGAGAGAGAGAGAGAGGTGAAAAATGTACAACAGGAGAGCGGAGCTCACTAAGACAGGGTGAGGGAGAGAGACAGAGAGAGAGAGAGAGAGAGAGTGAAAAATGTACAACAGGAGAGCGGAGCTCACTAAGACAGGGTGAGGGAGAGAGACAGAGAGAGAGAGAGAGAGAGAGAGAGAGAGAGAGAGAGGTGAAAAATGTACAACAGGAGAGCGGAGCTCACTAAGACCGGGCGAGGGAGAGAGACAGAGAGAGAAAGAGAGAGAGAGAGGTGAAAAAATGTACAACAGGAGAGCGGAGCTCACTAAGACAGGGTGAGGGAGAGAGACAGAGAGAGAGAGAGAGGTGAAAAATGTACAACAGGAGAGCGGAGCTCACTAAGACAGGGTGAGGGAGAGAGACAGAGAGAGAGAGCGGGCAAAAGAAAAAGAGGTAGAAAGATAGAGTGAGATAAGAAAAGAGAGGGACAGAGACTAGGGTGTGTGGGCTGCTTTTTATTTGCTACCAGGCTGTGGAGTCAGACCACTGGCTGAGAAGGCTATCATAAAGCACCAAGCCAATGGGATGCTGTTGTCCATTTTTAGCCTGGAATCCAAACCTCCCGGATAGCTTTTTTACAGTTTTCTCTCTGGTTGTTGGGCAGTATCAACTGTATACTGTAAATAGAATTCCTACAATGGACATTCCCATTCAAGTCAATGGGTCTGTGATGGGTGGATTGGCACCCCAGCTGCTTGAAACACTTCCTGTCGTCGCCCTATATGTACACTTTCATACAGTGTGATTGACATATTACTGACAGTCAACACCACACCCAGACAGAAAATGTGATTGTTAAAATAAATGGTTAGTCCTGTTCTCGTTAGAAGCAGATGTGGATCGTTTATTTTGCTATGGGAGAGTTAGAAACAACTGAAATATGGCCGTAAATCATAGCTGGTATAATGTTTGTCCATCATCCATGTATGGCAGCCCAGCCCCTGAAGTGACTCTTCTCATCGTATGCAAGGATTTGCTGTGTTGTCTTAGGAATGCACATTCTGTGTTGATCTTGCCAACCCCCATTGTCACACCTCTGAGAAGCAGATTTCATAAAAAATGGCAAGAATGGTTTTACATTTGATTCGACTAGGGTTGAAATGATTAATTACTGGCAATATGTTGGCATGCATCAGAAAAAAATGAAGAAGATATTAATTCTAGAGCTTGTTGTGTTTTTACTTGGAAAAAATGTACTTTGACACAGCAAACTAGTTCAACATGCTTGATATGACTGTGAAGTCCCAGAGGACATTGGAGCACGAAATAGAGCAGTTGCAATCAGAACTTGAAGCGTGCGAAAACAAGCATGGTTTGACTAGGTCATCCCTACATGACCCGCAGAGAGATTTGTTAGAATGGAGCACACATAGGCTTTAAAGTGATTTGTATGTTTTGGATACAGTAGCGGGATGGAAGCACAGTCAGTCCAACCTACGGGTGTGGTGTGCGAGTCAACGCTGTTTGCTGGTATGCCATTGGGCTAAGCTACCAAAATAGCTCCCATTGCAGCTGTTGGGACAGGTACAGAGGCTAATCCCAAACAGCTCACAAAGCGTTGTGATTTGTGTGAAAAGGAAGGGAATATGGTCAGGCATTGTTGGAACCCTCCATTTTTGATGGCTATATAGGTTACTTTTGTGAATGTGCTTTCTTTGTTGCATACAGAGTGCTTGATAAAATGTAAAATGTTAAGACACAAAGAATAGTTTATTTTCCTATGTGTGGTGCACATGGCTAAGTCCATCTGAATGTGTGTCTGCTATGAAAAGTCAGAACTTTTATTGTCACAAAATAACCTTAGAAGGTTCACCATTGGTATGCTAATGTTGGGTGCTGTAAACTGAAACGCAAGTACATTTCATTTTCAAATTGCTTGTGAAACCACTCAACCTACATTGTAATTCTCACACGTTTATGTTCATCTGACTGATTTGATTAAACTACATCTGAAGTTACTTTTGACCAATCCAATCAGATACACAGACAATTTTATGTTTATTGAATTGTGGATTAATCCTGGATGTACCTTCAGTTATGTGTTCTGCTCTTACAAGAACAATTGGAGCATTCCTTTCTAGCTTGCTTGCAGGAAAGGTGTTACCTAAGTGCATTTGCACGTCTGAAGACGAAGACAACATTGAGGGCCAAAAAGGACACTGCTGAAGAGAAGCTGCTAGGACCAGGAACTGCTGGTCTGAACATCGTCTACAGCGACTACAGTGCTAGGCGTCCGGTTTTCAACACCTCTGTCTTATGTAGGGCAGCCCAGGCCCAGCAGTGACTCGACTTACCAACTGTATGGTAGAATATGAGATGCATTGTCTTAGGAATTCAACATTCTCTGTGTTTCTTGCCAACCCCCATTGTCACACCTCTGAGAAGCCGACGTTACATCGTAGTTCTGATATGTGATTGGAGGTTAACTTTACGGTAATACTATTGGTCACCAACTCAGGTTTTGAATCCAAACAACTCAGATGCTTATAAAAGGGTCTAAGATGAATTGTGTTCTTTCTCTTATTTGTTCCGGAACTGCCGTGATGAGATACTCTTTATTTATTTCTCTCTACACCCCAAGGACATTTGGGGCATGGACTTTCAACCTATCCTTTCTCTCTGTCTCTCTCTCTGACCATGCTTAGAATGATGCCTTGTAATGCTTATTAATAACTTGTAAGCGTTATGCCTTGTATGTGAATCCATTCATTTTACAAAGTGAGTAAATACACATGTATTTAGAATTAAATTCTTCATTGCATATTAATGCACAGTGGCTTGTGAAAGTATTCACCCCCCTTGGCATTTTTCTTATTTTGTTGCCTTACAACCTGGAATTAAAATATTTGTTGAATAATTTGATTTACACAACATGCCTACCACTTTGAAGATGCAAAATATGTTTTATTGTGCAACAAACAAGAAATAAGACAACAACAAAAAACAGAAAACGCATGCATAACTATTCACCCGCCAATTCAGTACTTTGTAGAGCCACCTTTTGCAGCAATTACAGCTGCAAGTCTCTTGGGGTATGTCTTTATAAACTTGGCACATTAAGTCCCTGGGACTTTTGCCCATTCTTCAAGGCAAAACTGCTTCAGCTCCATCAAGTTGGATGGGTTCTGCTGGTGTACAGCAATCTTTAAGTCATACCACAGATTCTCAATTGGATTGAGGTCTGTGCTTTGACTAGACCACTCCAAGACATTTAAATGATTCTCCTTAAACAACTCGAGTGTTGCTTTAACAGTGTGCTTAGGGTCATTTCCTGCTGGAAGGTGAACCTTTGTCCCAGGCTCAAATCTCTGGAAAACTGAAGCAGGTTTCCCTCAAGAATTTCCCTGTATTTAGCACCATCCATCATTCCTTCAATTCTGACCAGTTTCCCAGTCCCTGCCAATGGAAAACATCCCCACAGCACGATCCTGCCACCATCATGCTTCACTGTGAGGGTGTTCTCGGGGTGATAATAGATGTTGGGTTTGCGCCAGCCATAGTGTTTTCCATGATGGCCAAAAAGCTCAATTTTAGTCTCATCTGACCAGAGTACCTTCTTCCATATAATGGATTTTTTTCTGGACACTTCTATAACCCTTCCTTCAGGGTTATCTTTGGTCTCTTGGTTGATTCTCAGATTAATGCCTTCCATGCCTGGTCTGTGAGTTTTAGTGGGCGTCCCTCTCTTAGATTTGATGGTGCTCCGTGGGATGTTCAAAGTTTCTGATATTTCTTTCTAACCCAACCCTGATCTGTACTTCTCCACAACTATGTCCCTGACCAGTTTGGAGAGCTCCTTGCTCATGGTGCCGCTTGCTTGGTAGTGCCCCTTGCCTAGTGGTGTTGCAGACTCTGGGGCAATTCAGAACAGGTGTATATATACTGAGATCATGTGTCACTTAGATTGCACAGAGGTGGACTTTATTTAATTAATTATGTGCCTTCTGAAGGCAATTGGTTGCACCAGACCTTCTTTAGGGGCTTCATAGCAAAGGGGGTGAATACATATACATTTACAATTATTTATTTATTTGAAGTTATTTTTTTAATTTCACTTCACCAATTTCGATTATTTTGTGTATGTCCATTACATGACATCCCCCAAAAATCCATTTAAATTACATGTTGTAATGCAATGAAATAGGAAAAACGCCAAGGGGGATGAATACTTTTGCAGGGCACTGTAAGTCAACCATAGACTCGTGCATGTTGGTATTGCTGAGTCGCATGTAATGTGTATTGTGCATTCAGAAAATATTCAGACCCCTTGACTTTTTCCACTTTTTGTTATGTTACAGCCTTGTTTTAAAATGTATTTAATTGTTTTTCCCCTCATCAATCTACACAAAATACTCTATGATGACAAGGCAAAAACAGATTTTTTTTGTTGCTTATTTATTAAAAACTTAAAACTAAAATATTAGATTTACATAAGTATTCAGACCCTTTACTCAGCACTTTGTTGAAGCACATTTGGCTGCAATTACAGCCTGGAGTCTTTTTGGATATGACGCTACAAGCTTGGCACACCTGTATTTGGGGAGTTTCTCCCATTCTTCACTGCAGATCCTCTCAAGCTCTGTCAGGTTGAATGGGGAGCGTCACCACACAGCTTTTTTCAGATCTATCCAGAGATGTTTGGTCAGGTTCAAGTCCGGGCTCTGGCTGGGACACCCAAGGACATTCAGAGACTTGTTCCGAAGCCACTCGTAGGGTCGTTGTAATGTTGGAAGGTGAACCTTCTCCCCAGTCTGATGTCCTGAGTGCTCTGGAGCAGGTTTTCATCAAGGACCTCTCTGTACTTTGCTCCATTCATCTTTCCCTTGATTCTGACTAGTTTTCCAGTCCCTGCAGCTGAAGAAACTTCCCCACAGCATGATGCTGCCACCACCATGCTTCTATGTTGGGACAGTGCCAGGTTTCCTCCATACGTGACGGTTGGTATTCAGGCCAATCTTGGTTTCATCAGACCAGGGATTCTTCTTTCTTATGGTCTGAGAGTCTTTAGGTGTCTTTTGGCAAACTCCAAGCGGGCTGTCATGTGCCTTTTACTGAGGACTGGCCACTCTACCATGAAGGCCTGATTGGTAGAGTGCTGCAGAGATGGTTGTCCTTCTGGAAGGTTATCCCATCTCCACAGAGGAACTCTGGAACTCTATCAGGGTGACCATCGGATTCTTCGTCACCTCCCTGACCAAGGCCCTTCTCTTCCAATTGCTCAGTTTGGCCGGGCGGCCAACTCTAGGTATAAGTTGATTGAGAACCATACCCGGCCAAAACAAAGAAATACATAACATAGAAAAAATAACATAGAATGCCCACCCCAAATCACACCCTGACCAAACCAAAATAGAGACATAAAAAGCTCTAAGGTCAGGGCGTGACACTAGGAGGAGTCATGGTGGTTCCAAACTTCTTTAAGAATGATGGGGACCACTGTGTTCTTGGGGACTTTCAATGCTGCAAAAAATGTTTAGTACACTTCCCCCAGATCTGTGCCTCAACACAATCCTGTCTCGGAGCTCTACGGACATTTGCTTTGACCTCATGGCTTGGTTTTTGCTCTGACATGAGTCAACTGTGGGACCTTATATAGACAGGTGTTTGCCTTTCCAAATCATGTCCAATCAATTAAATTTACCACAGATGGACTCCATTCAAGTTGTTGAAAGATCTTGATGATGATCAGTGGAAACATGATGCACCTGAGCTCAATTTTGAGTCTCATTGCAAAGGGTCTACCTACTTATGGAAATAGGGTCATTTAAAAAAAGTTTCTGAAAAACTGTTTTCGCTTTGTCATTATGGGTTATTCTGTGTAGATTTATGAAGATTTTAATTTTTTTTATCCAATTTAGAATTTGGCTGTAATGTAACAAAATGTGGGAAAGGGAAGGGGTCTTAATACTTTATAAATGCACTGTATAATGTACTGCATGTTCGCATATCAAATATTACTGTCCGCTACATCCACAAGGTCTTTGTCATCACCCATCCCCAGACCATTGGAGAAGACAGTTAGTCATTGAGGCTGGCTGAGCTCTTGGACTCCTGACTTAAACATGATAATTTTAGACTGTAGCCTTTTGAGGCCTTCTCACATGGTCTGGAGCAAGGACGGCGTTTTGGAAATAAATGTGGAATTTAGCTTAATTGCAGTTTACAGATTTAGGAGGGGCAGTATTTTCTTCTTTATTTTCTTGCATAAGTAGAGAGCGAGCGGAGGCCAAAGACATGAGGTTTGGAAGCCACAGAAAGAGGTTACAAAATGTCAGAGAGAGAGGCAGAGAGCAAGAGAGACAAACAGGGAGAGAAAAGCAGAGGACATTAATGTTCAGAACTGTTTTTTATAATTTGCTTGAGGCTGAAGCTCAGCCCTATACTGCTCTTCATGAGAGATATTTCTCTCTCTCTCTCTCCCTTCCAATCTATTATCTCTCTCCCTTCCAATGTATTCTCTCTCTCTCTCCCTTCCTATCTATTCTCTCCCTCTCCCTTCCAATGTATTCTCTCTCTCCCTTCCAATGTATTCTCTCTCTCCGTTTCAATGTATTCTCTCTCTCTCTTCTTATCTATTCTCTCTCTCTCCCTTCCAATGTATTCTCTCCCTCCCTTCCTACCTATTCTCTCTCTCTCTCTCCCTTCCAATGTATTCTCTCGCTCCCTTCCCATCTATTCTCTCTCTCTCGCTCTCTTTCTCCCGCATCCTATATCTTTTCTCTGTCTTTCTCTCTTTCTCTCTCCCCCTCCCTTCATATCTATTATCTTTCCCTCCCTTCCTATCTATTCTTTCTTTTTCCCTCCCTTCTTATCTATTCTCTCTCTCTGTCTCTCTCTCCCCCTTCCTACATATTCTCTTTCTTTCTCTCTTTCTCTCCCTTCCTTCCTATCTATTCTCTCTCCCTCCCAATCTATTATCTCTATCTCTCTCCCTTCCTATCATTATTTTATCTCAATTCAATTCAATTTCAATTCAATTCAATTCAATTAAATTCAAGGGGCTGTATTGGCATGGGAAACATGTGTTAAAACATTGCCAAGGCAAGTGAGGTAGATAATATACAAAAGTGAAATAAACAATAAAAATTAACAGTAAACATTACATATACAGAAGTTTCAAAACAATAAAGACATTACACATGTCATATTATATATACAGTGTTTTAACAGTGTACAAATGGTTAAAGTACACAAGGGAAAATAAATAAGCATAAATATGGGTTGTATATACAATGGTGTTTGTTCTTCACTGGTTGCCCTTTTCTCGTGGCAACAGGTCACAAATCTTGCTGCTGTGATGGCACACTGTGGTATTTCACCCAGTAGATATGGGTGTTTATCAACGTTGGGATTTGTTTTCAAATTCTTTGTGGATCTGTTTAATCTGAGGGAAATATGTCTCTCTAATATGGTCATACGTTGGGCAGGAGGTCAGGAAGTGCAGCTCAGTTTCTACCTCATTTTGTGGGAAGTGAGCACATAGCCTGTCTTCTCTTGAGAGCCAGGTCTGCCTACGGCGGTCTTTCTCAATAGCAAGGCTATGCTCACTGAGTCTGTACATAGTCAAAGCCTTCCTTAAGTTTGGTTCAGTCACAGTGGTCAGGTATTCTGCCACTGTGTACTCTCTGTTTAGGCCCAAATAGCATTCCAGTTTTCTCTGTTTTTTTGTTAATTCTTTCCAATGTGTCAAGTAATTATCTTTTTGTTTTCTCATGATTTGATTGGGTCTAATTGTGCTGCTGTCCTGGGGCTCTGTGGGGTGTGTTTGTGAACAGAATCCGAGGACCAGCTTGCTTAGGAAATTCTTCTCCAGGTTCATCTCTCTGTAGGTGATGGCTTTGTTATGGAAGGTTTGGGAATCGCTTCCTTTTAGGTGGTTGTAGAATTTAACAGCTCTTTTCTGGATTTTGATAATTAGTGGGTATCGGCCTAATTCTGCTCTGCATGCATTATTTGGAGTTCTACGTTGTACACAGAGGATATTTTTGCAGAATTCTATATGCAGAATCTCGATTTGGTGTTTGTCCCATTTTGTGAAGTCTTGGTTGGTGAGCGGACCCCAGACCTCACAACCATAAAGGGCAATGGGCTCTCTGACTGATTCAAGTATTTTTAGCCAGATCCTAATTGGTATGTTGAAATGTATGTTCCTTTTGATGGCATAGAATGCCCTTCTTGCCTTGTCTCTCAGATCGTTCACAGCTTTGTGGAAGTTACCTGTGGCGCTGATGTTTTCGCCAAGGTATGTATAGTTTTTTTGTGTGCTCTAGGGCAACAGTGTCTAGATGGAATTTGTATTTGTGGTCCTGGCGACTGGACCTTTTTTGGAACACCATTATTTTGGTCTTACTGAGATTTACTGTCAGGGCCCAAGTCTGACAGAATCTGTGCAGAAGATCTAGGTGCTGCTGTAGGCCCTCCTTGGTGACAGAAGCACCAGATCATCAGCAAATAGTAGACATTTGACTTCGGATTCTAGTAGGGTGAGGCCAGGTACTGTAGACTTTTCTAGTGCCCGCGCCAATTCGTTGATATATATGTTGAAGAGGGTGGGGCTTAAGCTGCATCCTTGTCTCACCCCACGACCGTGTGTGAAGAAATGTGTGTGTTTTTTGCCAATTTTAACCGCACACGCTTAAGCTGCATCCCTGTCTCACTCCACGACCCCGTGTGAAGAAATGTCTGTGTTTTTTGCCAATTTTAACCGCACACTTGGTGTTTGTGCACATGGATTTTATGTCGCATGTTTTACCCCCAACACCACTTTCCATCAATTTGTATAGCAGACCCTCATGCCAAATTGAGTCGAAGGCTTTTTTGAAATCAACAAAGCATGAGAAGACTTTGCCTTTGTTTTGGTTTGTTTGGTTGTCAATTAGGGTGTGCAGGGTGAATACATGGTCTGTTGTACGGTAATTTGGTAAAAAGCCAATTTGACATTTGCTCAGTACATTGTTTACATTGAGGAAATGTACTAGTCTGCTGTTAATGACAATGCAGAGGATTTTCCCAAGGTTACTGTTGACGCACATTCCACGGTAGTTATTGGAGTCAAATTTGTCTCCACGTTTGTGGATTGGGGTGGTCAGTCCTTGGTTCCAAATATTGGGGAAGATGCCAGAGCTAAGGATGATGTTAAAGAGTTTTAGTATAGCCAATTGGAATTTGTTGTCTGTATATTTGATAATTTCATTAAGGATACCATCAACAACACAGGCCTTTTTAGGTTGGAGGGTTTTTATTTTGTCCTGTAACTCATTCAAGGTATTTGGAGAATCCAGTGGGTTCTGGTAGTCTTTAATAGTTGATTCTAAGATTTGTATTTGATCATGTATATGTTTTTGCTATTTATTCTTTGTTATAGAGCCAAAAAGATTGGAGAAGTGGTTTACCCACATCTCCATTTTGGATAGATAATTCTTTGTGTTGTTGTTTGTTTAGTGTTTTCCAATTTTCCCAGAAGTGGTTAGAGTCTATGGATTCTTCAATTGCATTGAGCTGATTTCTGACGTGCTGTTCCTTCTTTTTCCGTAGTGTATTTCTGCATTGTTTTAGTGATTCACCATAGTGAAGGCGTAGACTCAGGTTTTCCGGGTCTCTATGTTTTTGGTTGGATAGGTTTCTCAATTTCTTTCTTAGATTTTTGCATTCTTCATCAAACCATTTGTCCTTGTTGTTTCTTCGGTTTTCTATTTGAGATTTTTAGACTTGATAGGGAAGCTGAGAGGTCAAATATACTGTTAAGATTTTCTACTGCAAAGTTTACATCTTCATTATTACAGTGGAACGTTATACCCAGGAAATTGTCTAAAAGGGATTGAATTTGTTGTTGCCTAATTGTTTTTTTGGTTTGTTTCCAAACTACATTCCTTCCATCTATAGCATTTCTTAATGTTACCCAGTTCCTTTGGCTTTGATGCCTCATGATTGAGTATTGCTCTGTTCAAGTAGACTGTGATTTTGATGTGGTCTGATAGGGGTGTCAGTGGGCTGACTGTGAACTTTCTGAGATACTCTGGGTTGAGGTCAGTGATAAAGTGTCTACAGTACTACTGCCAAGAGATGACCTATAGGTGTATCTACCATAGGAGTCCCCTCGAAGCCTACCATTGACTATTTACATACCCAGAGTGCGACAGAGCTGCAGGAGTTGTGACCAGTTTTCGTTGTCATAGTTGTGCCTAGGGGGGCATATGTGGGAGGGAATGCTGTCACCTGCAGGCAGGTGTTTGTCCGCCTGTGTGCTGAGGGTGTCAGGTTCTTGTCCGGTTCTGGCATTTAGGTAGCCACAGACTAATACATGACCCTGGGCCTGGAAATGATTGATTTCCCCCTCCAGGATGGAGAAGCTGTCTTCATTAAAGTATGGGGATTCTAGTGGGGGGATATAGGTAGCACACAGGAGGACATTTTTCTCTGTTAAGATCATTTCCTTTTGAATTTCTAGCCAAATGTAAAATGTTCCTGTTTTGATTAATTTAATGGAGTGAGTTAGGTCTGCTCTATACCAAATTAGCATACCCCCTGAGTCCCTTCCCTGTTTCACACCTGGTAGTTTGGTGGATGGGACTACCAGCTCTCTTTAACCTAGAGGGCAACCAGTGGGTCCGTCTCCTCTATACCAGGTTTCTTGTAGGATGACAATGTCTGCATTGCCGATTTATTTGGTGAAGTCCGGGTTCCTGCTCTTTAGGCCAAAGGCAGATGACCTCAGGCCTTGGATATTCCATGATGATATAGTGAAGGCTTTTTTCCATAAAGTGTCCAATGTTGTTGGTCCTCTATGTGTAGGTCCAGGGGTGGGTCCTGCAGGTCTTGGAGGGTGTCTCGCTGGTCTGGGTTGGGTGTCTATTGATCTGTTGCTCCTGTGTGATGGGGATACGTTTGAGAGCGATGTCCTTTAGAGTCCGGGCAAAGGTGGGCACTGCTGCCTTGTAGAGGTGGACGTGGTCATAGAGGCTGTTCAAGTCCACGTTGGAGTGGTGGGCCAGGAAAATATTTTGTTTTGAGGCACAGTCACAGGAAATACTTGTGTTTACCCGCTGTATTGTGGCAGGGTGAAAGTCTTTTCGTGGTAGCAGGGTGGAGATAACCACTTGTGCATTGGGGAAAGTAGAAGAAGCCTTTTCAATCACTCCCTTCAGTGCTGTGGCCACCCTTTCCTGCTTTTCTCTCAGGTTGTTTGTGCCTGTGTGTATTATTATGTGGCTAGGTGAGCCTGGTTGGTCCTCAGACAGAAGGTCTAGGGCGCATTGGGTTTTGGACACCAGAGTTTAGACACTGTGTTTGGGAAAAAGTTTTTTTTTCTATATATTTCCCATTTGAGTCCATAAGGAGTACAATCTGTGTCTTGTGTTTGTCCTCAGTGGGTGTAGGGGGCTGTCAGAAGGGCTATCAGGGTGGCTGACAGGGGGTGGGTGATCAGAGGGGGTGAGAGCCACTGGGCTTGGGGTTCTTCATTTGTCTGTTCTGCTGTGATGTCGACTCTATGGTCAGGGTCTGGTGTGGACTGTTCTGCTGTGGTGTCGAGCCTTTGTCGGGTGCTGAGGTGGGCTATTCTGCTGGCTTCTCTGTGGGGGTGGCCACCTCTCTAGTGGGTTGTTCTCTGTCACATGCCATCCCCCTCAACCTTTCCTCCAGCAGTCTGATCCTCTCCTCTAGTGCACTGTTCTTCTCCTGCTCCTGCTCTTTCTCCTGTTGAAGTTGTCTCACCACTGTCCAGAGTGCAGATATGTCTCTCTCCACCTCCAGCACTCTGGGTCTGGTTAAGGGGTGTTGTTGTGCTGGACTGTTGTCTGGGTCTGTGCTGACTGAAGTGTAATCACCTGCTGTTCCAGCTCCACCTGCCTTACCTCCAGCTGGGGGAATGTATCCTTCATTTCAATGAGGGAGTAGTACTCTGTGCTGGGAGGTTGACTGTCCGCTGGGGATTGCTCGTCTGTGGGGTTATAAAATGAAGAGGTCTGGTCTGACACGCTCGGGGTGGGGGTATCTTCATCAAGGGAGAGCTTCTCCTGCTGGGCTAATTCTTTAATTTGGTGAAAGTCCAACTGAAACTGTTTGGGGTTACCCTGTACCATTACTGTTCCGGACTTATAGAGGTTTATATTAGCTGACTCAGAGTCCTCGTTGTCAAGTATCCTGAGTTTCCACTCCTCGTTAAACCCCCCTCTCTTAACAAAGGGGTAGTGTGCTAATATAGTATTGTGCCATGCCAGGGGATGGTTTGTGTGAAAGATAAGTTTGCTGATGTTCCCATTTTTGTAATAGTCAGCAAAAAGTGTCTCTTGATTTTTCATAAGGATCTTCATTTTGTAATATTTTCTTGCCTTGTCATTCTTTACATACACAGGGTAGTGTATTTGAATTACCTCTGAACAGCGGGAGGGAGCTTCTAAGGCCTCTCCATTTAGTTGGAGTAGACTGTTTGACTCTCCTGCCATTGTTGGGCTAATGGGCTTTGACACCTCTCACTTGACACGTCAGTGCTAGTTGAAGCTGTATCAAGCTTGGCAGAATTATGTTAGAATTCAGTCCTTATGAAGTAATGTTGTGTATTTTTCTTCTTGGCTATTGGAAATATATATATATATAAATAGAATATAGTTTCAGACTAAACAGTACTCAGTTCCAGGTTGGGTGGTGTTTTCAGGTTTCTGTTGTTTCCCAGAGAATTTGCTGTATAGAATAATAATCCTTGGTAGTTTTGAACCTTCCAGGTGATTCCGTAATTCCTTTCAAAATCAGGTTGAATGTTTTGAGTTTTGATTTGAAGTGAGGGTTATGTTGTAGAGGGTAGCATCCTGTATGTGTTTCTGACAAAAAAATCCAAGTTGATCTAACTCTAAATCTATCTTTTTTTAAGAAAATGCTGAAAAATGCAGGAGCCCATCTGATCGTGACCTCTGCACTGCTCTCTCTCTCCATTCCTATCTATATTAGCTCTCTCTCCTTTCCTATCTATATTCTCTCTCTCTTTCTCTCTCTCTCCCTTCCTATCTATACTCTCTCTCTCCCTTCCTAACATACACTCTCTCTCCCTTCCTATCTATTATCTCTCTTCCTTCCTATCTATTCTCTTGCTGCCTCTCCCTTCCTATCTAGTATCTCTCTCTTCCTCCCTTCCTTCCTATCTATTCTCTCTCTCTTCCTTCTTATCTATTCTCTCCCTCCTTCCTATCTATTCTCTCTCTTTCCCTTTGTTCCTATCTATTCTCTCCCTCCCTTCCTATCTATTCTCTCTCTCCCTCCCTTCCTATCTATTCTCTCTCTTTCCCTCCATTCCTATCTATTCTCTCTGTCTCTTTCTCCCTCTCTATCTCCCTTTATATCTTTCTTTTATCTCTCTCTCTCTCTCTCTTCATATCTATATTATCTCTCTCTTTCTCTCCCCCTTCATATATATACTCTCTGTCTCCCTTCCTATCAAACTCTCTCTCTCTCCCTTCCTATCTATTATCTCTCTCTCCCTTCCAATATATTATCTCTCTCTCTCTCTCTGTCTCTCCTAACCATGCAGATCCATCATGTTTATGATGCTAGCCAGGCTATTAGTTCCACACAATAAAACTATCCTGTTAGTGTTTTAACTGCTTTCTCTACTTCTTTCCCCCATGTGAGGTGGTGGGATAACCAAACGTGCCTAGGTCTTGCCCAGGCCTAGTCAAACATCTCATTTGTTCATTAGATAACAGTGAAGGTACTCTTACAGTTGTTGTTAGGGTTCTATCACCTCTCTCCATCCTGCTCTTTGTCCCTCTAATCCACGTCAATAACAGTGGAGGAGCTTCCATTAGAGTAACATGGTTATATCACTCCTCTGCTCTCTGTTTGGACTCATCAGACCAAAGGACAGATAGCCACCGGTCTATGTCCATTGCTCGTGTTTCTTGGCCCAAGCAAGTCTCCTCTTCTTATTGGTGTCCTTTAGTAGTGGTTTCTTTGCAGCAATTTGACCATCAAGGCCTGATTTGCACAGTCTACTCTGAAGAGTCGATGTTGAGATGTGTCTGTTACTTGAACTCTGTGAAGCATTTATTTGGGCTGCCATTTCTGAGGCTGTTAACTCTAATGCCATTTCTGAGGCTGGTAACTCTAATGAACGTATCCTCTGCAGCAGAGGTAACTCTGGGTCTTCCTTTCCTGTGGCGGTCCTCATGAAAGCCAGTGTCATCGTAGCACTTGATGGTTTTTGCGACTGCACTTGAAAAACTTTAAAAGTTTTTGATTTTACATATTGACTGACTTTCATGACTTAAAGTAATGATGGACTGTAATTTATCTTTGCTTATTTGAGCTGTTCTTGTCATAATATAGAAGGGGTCTTTTACCAAATAGGCTATCTTCTTGTATACTACCTCTACCTTGTCACAACACAACTGATTGGCTCAAAAGCGTTAAGAAGGAAAGAAATTCTACAAATTAACTTTTAACAAGGCACTACTGTTCATTTTCATGCATTCCAGGTGACTACCTGATGGCACTGGTTGAGAGAATGCCAAGAGTGTGCAAAGCTGTCGTGAAGACAAATAATCTCAAATATAAAGTATATTTAGATTTGTTTAACACTTTTTTGGTTACTACATGATTCCACATGTGTTATTTCATAGACTTTATGTCTATACTATTGTTCTAAAATGTAGAAAATAGTAAAAATAAAGAAAAACCCTTGAATGAGTAGGTGTGTCCAAATTGTTGACTGGTACTTTAAATTAAATATACAGTGAGGCAAAAGAGTATTTAGTCAGCCACCAATTGTGCAAGTTCTCCCACTTAAAAAGATGAGAGAGGCCTGTCATTTTCATCATAGGTACACTTCAACTATGACAGACAAAATGAGAAAAAAAATCCAGAAAAACACATTGTAGGATTTGTAATGAATTTATTTGCAAATTATATTGGAAAATAAGTATTTTGTCACCTACAAACAAGCAAGATTTCTGGCTCTCATAGACCTATAACTTCGTCTTTAAGAGGCTCCTCTGTCCTCCACTCGTTACCTGTATTAATGGCACCGGTTTGAACTTGTTATCAGTATAAAAGACACCTGTCCACAACCTCAAACAGTCACACTCCAAACTCCACTATGGCCAAGACCAAAGAGCTGTCAATGGACACCAGAAACAAAATTGTAGACCTGCACTAGGCTGGGAAGACTGAATCTGCAATAGGTAAGCAGCTTGGTTTGAAGAAATCAACTGTGGGAGCAATTATTAGGAAATGGAAGACATACAAGACCACTGATAATCTCCCTCGATCTGGGGCTCCACGCAGGATCTCACCCCGTGGGGTCAAAATGATCACAAGAGCGGTGAGCAAAAATACCAGAACCACACGGGGGGGACCAAGTGAATGACCTGCAGAGAGCTGGGACCAAAGTAACAAAGCCTACCATCAGTAACACACTAGGCCGCCAGGGACTCAAATCCTGCAGTGCCAGACGTGTCCCCCTGCTTAAGCCAGTACATGTCCAGGCCCGTCTGAAGATTGCTAGAGAGTATTTGGAAGATCCAGAAGAGGATTGGGAGAATGTCATATGGTCAGATGAAACCAAAATAGAACTTTTTGGTAAAAACTCAACTCGTCGTGTTTGGAGGACAAAGAATGCTGAGTTGCATCCAAAGAACACCATACCTACTGTGAAGCATGGGGGTGGAAACATCATGCTTTGGGGCTGTTTTTCTGCAAAGGGACCAGGACGACTGATCCTTGTAAAGGAAAGAATGAATGGGGCCATGTATCGTGAGATTTTGAGTGAAAACCTCCTTCCATCAGCAAGGGCATTGAAGATGAGACGTGGCTGGGTCTTTCAGTATGACAATGATCCCAAACACACCGCCCGGCAACAAAGGAGTGGCTTCGTAAGAAGCATTTCAAGGTCCTGGAGTGGCCTAGCCAGTCTCCAGATCTCAAACCCATAGAAAATCTTTGGAGGGAGTTGAATGTCCGTGTTGCCCAGCAACAGCCCCAAAACATCACTGCTCTAGAGGAGATCTGCATGGAGGAATGGGCCAAAATATCAGCAACAGTGTGTGGAAACCTTGTGAAGACTTACAGAAAATGATTGACCTCTGTCATTGCCAACAAAGGGTATAATAACAAAGTATTGAGAAACTTTTGTTATTGACCAAATACTTATTTTCCACCATAATTTGCAAATAAATTCATTAAAAATCCTACAATGTGATTATCTGGATTTTTTTTTCTCGTTTTGTCTGTCATAGTTGAAGTGTACCTATGATGAAAATGACAGGCCTCTCTCATCTTTTTAAGTGGGATAACTTGCACAATTGGTGGCTGACTAAATACTTTTTTGCCCCACTGAATGTATCTGTAGGCCAGTAGAAGCTGTTGATGGGAGGATGTCTCATAATAATGATTGGAATGGAGTCTACTTGCTGGAATGGAGTAAATGGAGTGGTTGCAAACACATGTTTGATACCATTCCATTTACTCCATTCCGGGCATTATTTTGAGCCGTCCTCCCCTCAGCAGCCTACACCGCTATAGGCATAAATTCTAAATGGTGGTTGTTTTGAATAGTGTGGCTGTGTACAGTGTAATTAACGACATGTGAAATGATATCATGGGATATTGTGGACTAGATTTCACTAACAGGCCTTTGGAGTAGCTGTAATGGATGCCTTTCAGATGGAGCACCAGTAAACTGTCTTGGGTAGACTTTGACCCAGTTCTGAGGAAGGACGAGGGGGTGGAAGTCTGAGTCTCGAATCTACCCCCAAGACATGGCATTTGCTTCCACATGGTGGAGGGTGTATGTGTGTGTGTCTGTGTGCGTACGGTATGTGTGTGGATATAACGTATTTATGCATTCTGTATAAGTGTGCATCTGTGAATGTCTTCTCACCCCCCACTGGGCTGCCTGGCCTCTGGGTGTAGAATGTCTTCTCTCCCCCCACTGGGCTGTCTAGCCTCTGGGTGTAAAATGTCTTCTCTCCCCCCTCTGGGCTGTCTAGCCTCTGGGTGTAAAATGTCTTCTCTCCCCCCACTGGGCTGTCTAGCCTCTGGGTGTAAAATGTCTTCTCTCCCCCCACTGGGCTGTCTAGCCTCTGGGTGTAAAATGTCTTCTCTCCCCCCACTGGGCTGTCTAGCCTCTGGGTGTAAAATGTCTTCTCTCCCCCCACTGGGATGTCTAGCCTCTGGGTGTAGAATGTCTTATCTCTCCCCACTGGGCTGCCTGGCCTCTGGGTATAGAATGTAGAGGGAGGGTCTGGGGGATCCATGACTGCATAGGACAATCCGTGTGTATAGGATAGCATGATATATACTGAACATACTATACTCAGAACACATACATGAATACAGACACACATAGACACACGCGTGCACACACACACGCACATTCTCTCACCCCCTCCACCTCCACCCTCATCTATCCCCCCAACACACAAACACAAACCTCACAGTGGGTTACGTACACGCAAGGCAGGAGCAGGGATGCACACAGAGCTCAGATAAGGGTGTGTTATCTGGAGACAGATGATGTGAAATATGTCCATTAATAACCAGTGCTCTGTTGGAGAGGGTGTTGTCTTAACAGCAATATATCAGCGCTGGTTAGAGGGTATCATCGTTCTCTCGTCTGTGGACCTAACAAATAAGTTTAGTTCAAAGAGTCCCAGATCAAACAACAATCCCTCTCTATGGTTGCTAGGCTGGGAGGACCTGGGGGACAGGGGAAGGAGGGAGTGAGAGAGGTAGGTAGGGACGGAAAGAAGGAAAAAGGGAGAGAGCGAGGGTGGCAAGGCTGGGTTGGGGGATGAAGTAGTGGGTCAACGAGATACACGGATAAGCTTAAGTGAAGAAAGGCTACCTCCGTGACTCGATAACAGATTAGTAAATTAGGTTGAAAGTGTAATAATGGTCTGCGCAGACTGTCACGTTTCTGCAGCTGTGGACTTTGAATTGAGCTTTCGGAAAATTGAGGGACCAGATATGGTCAGGAGTGAGTAGGATGGCGACTAGCGAGGTAGAGTTTGTAAGTCGCTCTGGATAAGAGCGTCTGCTAAATGACTTAAATGTAATGTAAATGTAGAGGGATGATATAGAAGGTGTAAGGGGAGGAGGGGAGGAGGGGAGGGGGGAGTTGGTGGGACATGTCAATGGATGAATTGAGGGTACAGCATTAGACTATGCAAGAACAATTATTTAGGAAGGGGAGGAGGGTCACCGATAGAGAGAGAGAGAGTGAGATGGTATGGTCGGTGGGTGGATGGATGATTGAGGATTAGACAATTCAATAGGAGCTCTAGAGATGAGGGTCTACCAGTAACAGTAAGAGAGGTGTGTGTGTGTGTGTGTGTGTTTGGGAGGGGGGGGCTAGACAAGGTGTTGTAGGGCTGATGAGGTGAGAGCAGTATAATGAGCAAGAAGAAGAATGGCGTTGATAGTAAGACGATGTTACGTTACTGTATAGTTAGTAAGTATAGTGAGTGAGTAGGTGTAGGGAGTGAAAGTTAAAGTAGATGTGAGTAGAAGGGGTAAAGATAAGAGTAAGGGGAGGGTCCAGCGTAATGACAAATGTCAGAAAACAAGGTAATTTCCTGTAAAACCAGACCCCCACAATGGAAATCAACTCAAAACCTTTTCAAAGCTCAATTTAGGTAGACAATGTGTTTGTTGTGGTAGTGGTGTGTGTGTGTGTGTGTGTGTGTGTGTGTGTGTGTGTGTGTGTGTGTGTGTGTGTGTGTGTGTGTGTGTGTGTGTGTGTGTGTGTGTGTGTGTGTGTGTGTGTGTACTGCAGTCATGTTGAAATGAGTCTCACTGTTTCTGTTGCATGGTGGTTGTGTAAGTAGAGGTGTGAATAAAAATAGAGGTGTGAATAAATCCTTGATAAGTCTTTGGTACAAAGCTTCCTTCCACCACCTAACTCTGAGCAATGGGCCCTTGTCACTGTGTTTGAATACATACTGTACAGCTTATGCAGTAATTCTGTCAGCTCTCTTACCACCACCTTTAAACTTGGACTTGTCCCATCTATGTTCCAACTCCACTGTTTGCTGTGTGGAGGAACCACTTTCAGAGTAGTGGATTGAAGGTGAATGTTTGGGAAGACAGCTGAGAGTGGGAAGCCAGGGCTGCGTTCAGCAGGGCACATCCGTGCAGTGGAATGTTTAGAAACAGGTTACGTTTGTAACGGTTCTCATCCTCCTCTTCTGTAGCGAGAAGGATCAATGCGCAGCGTTGTAAGTGTCCATAATGTTTTTTAATAAAGACAATAGAACACTCGCACAAAACAACAAACGATGACGTGAATATACAAAACCGAAAACAGTGGACCAAACACTCACACGGAAAACAAACATCCAGAACCCAAAAGTGAAACCCAGGCAAGCTAAGAATGATTCTCAATCAGGGACAACAATTGACATCTGCCTCTGATTGAGAACCATACTAGGCCGAACTCAAAAACCAACATAGAAAAACAAACATAGACTGCCCACCCAACTCACGCCCTGACCATACTAAGACAAAGATATAATAACAGAACTAAGGTCAGAACATGACAACGTTGAACAAACAATCCTTTTTTCTTCCATCCATCTATAGTTATCTACACTTGAACCATCACCTCGTTATTACTCCCATGACCGTTGACACTCAAACTATCCTCCCGTACTTTCTCTGTGGTCTTCTTCTCATCCATTACTACAGTAATAACCCAAAACTAGGGCTTTTAGGGTATCACAGATAACACTAACTGGGATTTACCTTTAATCAGCTTCTAGCTGCTCTCAGGCAGAAATTAGATCTCCCTCTGCTCATACACACAAACACATGCAGTGTATATGTATCAAGGTAAGACCCAGATGCAGACCGTGTCGAAGTAACAATGTTTATTACAGCAACAGGGGCAAAGGTACAGGACGGCAGGCAGTATCAGGGTCAGGTCAGGCAGAGGTCGGTAATCCAGAGGTGGGCAAAGGTACAGGACGGCAGGCAGGCTCAGGGATAGGGGCAGGCAGCGTGGTCAGGAGAGGTGGGTACAGTGTCAGGACAGGTAAGGGTCAAAAACCAGGAGGACGAGAAAAGAGAGACTGGTGGAAAGCAGGAACTGACACAAAAACGCTGGTTGACTTGACAAACAAGACAAACTGGCAACAGAACACAGGTATAAATACACAGGGGATAATGCGGTAGATGGGCAACACCTGGAAGGGGTGGAGACAATCACAAAGAGAGGTGAAACAGTTCGGAGTGTGACAGTACCCCCCTCTAGGTGCGCCACCTGGTGTCCTACCAGAGCGCATACCTGGTTGACCGGGGTGCCAGGGGTGGAAGTCGGCGATGAGGGCTGGGCCAGGATGTCTCTAGCGAGGACCCAACACCTCTCCTCTGGGCCAAAACCCTCCCAATCAACCATGTACTGGAAACCCCTGGCCCGTAGTTGAACCCTCAGGAGGCTTCTCATCGTGTACGCCGGATGGCCATCGACGACACATGGAGGAGGGGTGTGACTGGAAATAGAAGACAAAGGGCTGTGAGACACGGGCTTAATTCTAGACACATGGAATGTAGGATGAATACGAAGGGTACGGGGAAACAGACGGCGGACAGCAGAGGGGCTAATGATCTTGGGTGGACAGCCATAACTTCTGCCCGAGACTATACCGGGGAGCCGGGGTCCAATGACAATCCACTTGTCATCGATACCTGGAGGTGTTCTTGAGGAGGGCCTACCGGGCAGATGGTATTTTGGCCCATGGCAGATGGTATTTTGGGGAGAGGAATGAAGTGGGCTGCTTTGGAAAACCGATCCACCATGGTCAGGATGGCGGTGTTGCCATCAGACAGGGGAAGACCGGTGACAAAGTTCAGGGAGTGTTTGGCATTCTTGGATCCCGGACAGTATTAGAGGGAGAAGTTGAACCAGATGAACAGCAGGGCCCATCTGGCTTGCCTGGAGTTGAGGCGCTAGGTGGTGCGGAGATACTCCAGGTTTTTGTGGTCGATCCACACAATGAACGGATGTTCTTCCCCTTCTAGAGAGTGCCTCCATTCCTCCAATACCATCGTCACCATGAGAAGCTCCCGATTCCTCACATTGTATTTCCTCTGTAGAGCATCACCAATAGTTTGAAAATAGATCTGTACTCACCGACAGGTAGGACCATAGCAACAGTCCTTGGCACTTTACAGAAATAACCAGACATGCCATCCTGATAACTCCTCTGAAAGGGACTCTAACATAAGTGGGGATGGAGAGGGGCTGAGTGGGGATATTCAGCTTGAAAGCCAGCGTGGCGTCCAAAATGCTCTCCTCGGCCCCAGAGTCAATGAGGAATGGTTTGAAAAGGGGTGAGAGTAAGGGAAGCAGAAAAGTTCTCCAAACGGCCCACGGGAGCACTAGCTCCTACATGCTAATCTGGTCTTTTACCGGGCAAAAGGAATGAAAATGACCAAAAGTCCCGCAATACGGACAGCTTCTTGTGTTGATCCTGTGTTCCGCTGGAGACGGCCCAGCTCGGCCTAGTTGCATAGGCTCTGGAAACAGTGCCTTGGACGTCTTTGTGACTGATGGGAAGGTTGGGAAACCTCGGGTGCTCTCGGCTATGGGACCGTTGGGGACTTCAGGGATGACTCAGAGGCTAGGTGGAATCCCTGGACGTGTGAGCGAAATCAAATTTCCTCTCCATCTGTTGTTCCCATAATCGCCCATGAATGCGGATGGTCAAAGCAATGAGGGAGTCAAGATCCGTGGGTAACTCGCGAGCAGCAAGCTCATCCTTAACCTTTCTAGCGCAGCAGAACCCCGACAACATTCCGCTGAAAAGGCAGCGAGCGAAATTCAAAAATATTTTTTTGAAATATGTAACTTTCACCCATTAACAAGTCCAATACAGCAAATGAAAGATAAACATCTTGTTAATTAATCTACCCATCGTGTCGATTTCAAAAATGCTTTACAGCTACAGCACAACATATGATTATGTTAGGTAATAGCCAAGTCGAAAAAACACAGCCATTTTTCCAGCCAAAGATAGGAGTCACAAAAAGCAGAAAAATAGATACAGTAAAATGAATCACTAACCTTTGATGATCTTCATCAGATGACACTCATGGGACATCATGTTACACAATACATGTATGTTTTGTTCGATAATGTGCATATTTTTACCCAAAAATCTCAGTTTACATTGGCGCCTTACGTGCAGTAATGTTTTGATTCCAAAACTTCCGGTGATTTTGAAGAAATTGGAGTTGGGGTGGGCAGTCTATGTTTGTTTTTCTATGTTTGGTTTCTGTTTCGGCCTCGTATGGTTCTCAATCAGAGGCAGGTGTTGTTAGTTGTCTCTGATTGAGAATCATACTTAGGTAGCCTGGGTTGAACTGTTGGTTTGTGAGTGTTTGTTTCCGTGTGAGTGTTTGTCACCACATGGTACTGTTTCGGTTTTTGTAGATTTCACGTTTATTGTTTTTGTTCGGGTGTTCAGTTGTCATTATTAAAAACATTATGGACACTTACCACGCTGCATCTTGGTCCGATCCTTACTCCTCTTCAGACGAAGAGGAGATCTGCCGTTACAAATTCACTGCCCGACTGAGGGACCTTACAAATAATTGTATGTGTGGAGTACAGAGATGAGGAAGTCGTTCAAAAATCATGTTAAACACTTACTGCACCCAGAGTGATTCCATGAAACTTATTATGTGACTTGTTAAGGAAGATTTGACTCTTATTTAGGATTTCCAGAAAGAGGTTGAATACATTTCAGCGTTTCATTTTTTATTATATATCTCCACTTTGACATTGTGGGCTACTGTGTGTAGCCCACTGACACAAAATCGAAATTCAATCCATCTTAAATTCAGGCTTTAACACAACAAAATTCAGAAAAGTTAAGAGGTGTGAATAGGAGGTTGGGGGTAGAGGCTCACTTATTTCATTTTCCTTTAAATACTAATTTTATTGTTACTTTTCCTGATAGGACATTATGAGAAAAAACATGAAGAATAAGGGGTGATCTATGAAAATAGGTGTAGAGAAACAGTTGTCCCATGGACAGAAAGAATGACAGAAAGAAGGAAAGAAAAGGAGAGAAATAAGAAGTGTGTGAATAGGAAACCTATTTTGTTAAGTTTCCTACCATCACTGCATTCATATAGTGAGATGAACTTGAGTGCCGAGAGGATACGCCATGAACACAGTGATGTACTTGTACATGTCAATTCGGCCCCCTTTCCCCCCCATCATCAATTCATCCGAAAATTAGTGATCAGGCAGGAGCTGTGGAGCTCTCACACAGGCCCTGAACATTTCCTGAGTCCTCCAGTCCTTCAGAGTTCAGCTGTCAAATCGGTAGGAGAGAGGAACCATGATGGCCTTTAATGTGCTGTAACTGTTCATTGTGTCCCATCTCTGTGACGCTTCCCCCTCAGAGCTCAATGGCTCTCAATGGAACTGACAGGCAGGCCCCTGAGAGAGAGAACACGAAGAGAGAACTCTTCTCTGAGAGAGAAGTCCTGTGCCAGTTCTATCATCCATGGAACACATTGTCTCACCACTGTTCTTCACTGCTCAATTCACAGTGTTCTTCCCAGTTATCTGTCATTAGCACAAATGGTTTTACTTCTTGAACTGTTGGCAATACGCTCAACATCTGTTTGTATATTTCTGAACAGAGGACTCAAAAAATGGAAGGACACTCATATGTAGTGTAGGATGCGTGCTGATCTAGGATCAGATCCCCCTTAACTGATCCTAGAATATCACTCACTGGTTGATTCACATGACAAGAAACCATGCCTATAACTACTTACCTGCATATGTATTTTAAAATTATTGCTGCCAAATTGTCAGCAAGCCATTGCTCTCAAGGTTGAATTCTGGGATATCTAACACTTCTACTAATGGCCTCAGTGACTGAAACACAGATACAGAGTTGCTCACGGTTACTGTAACATCTCTCCTAAAGAAATGTTTGTAGTGTTTCAGGGGGGAAATATTTTTATTTTGAACACTGACAATACCACACTTACTCTAGCTGCTGAGATAAGGTGTGTAGAAACAGCCCGTGATTTTATAACTCCAGAGACTCTCCCTCTCCCTCCACCAGCCCTGCATGCTCCTCTCATCTGTAACATGTTCAGGTCCAGCCGACATAAAGACCAAAGCACTACCACCCGTGGCCTCTTTGATCCCCCTCCTCCTCAATAGGAGCCTGGATCTCCTCCAAGCCTGATGAGGGATAGAACAAAGTAGAACAGTACATCACCCCCCTGGGATAATCTATGGGTGCTTTGCATCTGGGCCTCTCAGGTGAGCCATGAGCAGCGGTTACTGTAGGTCTCTGGTGCTGCCTCACTCTGTCTCTGTCTCTCTCTCTCTCATACTCTTTCTCCCTTTCTCTAGCTTTCTCTCTCCCTCTCTCCCCTCCCTCCCCCGCTCTTTCTCTCTGCAGACCATGTCTTGGTCCTTAAGGAATGCTATTGGCTGCCAGCTCCAGTCTCTTGCGTGCTGCGTCCTACTAACTCACACCACCAAAGGCAGAAGAGCCAATATATCTGTCTTCTTCCAGCCCACCAAACTGTTGAAGGTGTGCACTCACAAGGAAGAGAAGGGGAGTTGTTGTTTGGATGTGTTTTGTAAATAACGATGAAAGGGCTTTAGAATAAATGACACCCTGTAAGTGGCATTTGATCAGTATTTTACTGTTAGAGGTTTATTTGAGTGGATGTCAGCTGTTTTACAGTAGTACTGTAAATAATTTTAGCTGTATGATACGTTGCCAGTGTTTCGACAATATCTCGACAATTTGTATAAATCATCTACTGTATGTCTGTATAGAAGGCATGGCTGAGTGTGTGTGTGTGTGTGTGTGTGTGTGTGTGTGTGTGTGTGTGTGTGTGTGTGTGTGTGTGTGTGTGTGTGTGTGTGTGCGTTGTATGATTAGTATAGCACACCTAAAGGGTGAATATTTGTGTACGTAAGCGTGTGCATTTGTATAGGTTCTGTTTTCATTTGTGTAAAGTTTGTATTTTCTTTTAGGATTTTTTTCAAATCAAAGTTTATTGGTTGCGTACACAGATTTCCATATGTTATCACAGGTGTAGCGAAATGCTTGTGTTTAAGAAATAAGACAAAAAATAGAAAACCTGAGCATACATAACTATTCACCTCCCATCCCCCCAAAGTCATTACTTTGTAAAGCCACCTTTTGCAGCAATTACAGCTGCAAGTCTCTTGGGAAATGTCTCTATAAGCTTGGCACACCTATCCACTGGGATTGTACCCATTCTTTAAGGCAAAACTGCTTCAGCTCATTCAAGTTGGATGGGTTTCTGCTGGTATACAGTAATCTTTAAGTCATACCACAGATTCTCAATTTAATTGAGGTTTGGGCATTGACTAGGCCATTCCTAGACATTTAAATGTTTCCCCGTAAACCACTCAAGTGTTGCTTTAGCAGTATGCTTAATGTCATTGTCATGCTGGAAGGTGAATCTCCATCCCAGTCTCAAATCTCTGGAAGACTGAAGCAGGTTTCCCTCAAGAATTTCCCTGTATTTAGCACCTTCCACCATTCTGACCAGTTTCCCAGTCCCTGCCAATGGAAAACATCCCCACAGCATGATGCTGCCACCACCATGCTTCACTGTGAGGATGGTGTTATCAGGGTGACGAGAGGTGTTGGGGGTGTGCCAGACATAGTGTTTCCCTTGATAGCCAAAAAGCTACATTTTAGCCTCATCTGACCAGAGTTCCTTCTTCCATATGTTTGGGGAGTCCCTCACATGCCTTTTCGCAAACACCAAACGTGTTCGCTTATTTTTTTCCTAAAGCAATAGATTTGTTGTGGCCACTTCTGTAAATTCCAGCTCTGTGGAGTGTACGGCTTAAAGTGGTCCTATGGACAGATACTCCAATCTCTGCTGCGGAACTTTGTAGCTCCTTCAGGGTTATCTTTGGCCTCTCTGTTGACTCTCTGATTAATGCCCTCCTTGCCTGGTCTGTGAGTTTTGGTTGGCAGCCCTCTCTTGGCAGGTTTGTTGTGGGGGAATATTCTTTCCATTTTTTAATAATGGATCTAATGGTGCTTTATGGAATGTTCAAAGTTTATGATATTTTTTATAACCCAACCCTGATCTGTACTTCCCCACAACTTTGTCCCTGACCAGTTTGGAGAGCTCCTTGGTCTTCGTAGGGCCGATTGCTTGGTGGTACCCCTTGCTTAGTGGTGTTGCAGACTCTGGGCCTCTCGGAACAGGTGTATATATACTGAGATCATGTGACAGATCATGTGACACTTTGATTGCACTGAGGTGGACTTTATTTAATTAATTATAGGACTTCTGAAGGTAATTGGTTGCACCATATCTTCTTTAGGGGCTTCATAGCAAAGGGGGTGAAAACATATACACACCAATTTTCTGTTTTTTATTTATTATAATCTTTGAAACAGGTAGTTTTTTTTATTTCACTTCACCAATTTTGAATATTTTGTGTATGTTCATTCCATGAAATCCAAATAAAAACCCATTTAAATTACAGGTTGTATTGCAACAAAATAGGAAAAATGGCAAGGGAGTGAATAGTTTTGCAAGGTCGGAAGTTTACTTACACTTAGGTTGGAGTCCTTTAAACTAGATTGAAATGACAGTTCAACATTAAGTCATCGTAGTCAATGTTATATAACTAAAATACATCAGCTATACATCTGAAACATCCATCCATCTACATGCATCCATGTTACGGATACCAGTATCCTGTGTGTGTGTGTATCCTGTGTTCTTTTCTCTCCTTCTCCCCTCACAGGTGAGAATCATCACTCCCCAATCAGTCACCAATCCAATCATCAACCAGAAGACACACCTCCTCCTGTTTCCTACCCTATCACAGTTCCTTTCCCTTGGTTTAAAAACCCTGTCAGTTGTTTGCTCTAGAGCTCAATCTCTCTGTAAATGCCTTGTCTGTAGGTCTCGCTGTTTCACTCTCTCGCTGTGTATTAACCACTCTTTTGTTTGAGCACCTCCATAGCACTTTGTCCTCACCTGTGAGTATTATTTTTGGTTATGGTGTCTGTTTGTTTGCTGGTGGGAAAAGGGGAAACCAAGACAAGTCGCACATGGGCATACACTACCCGTAGGTAGACTTTGTTAAATACACTAGTTAGAACTGGGCGGACCACCCACTGTATTTTTGGTTAGTTAGCTGTTGTTAAAGTAGGCTAGTCTAGCTTAGGGGTGTTTTTGAATACTTATTGTTTCTTTCCTTGGGTCCAGCTCAGCCCCTTTTCCTGCCCCCCCCCCCCCCCATATTACCGTGTGTTTTCAAATAAACCTTGAGTGAATTTGACGGTAGATTTCAGTTGTCCTGGTTATTTCGTTCACACTTTTACTTTGTCACTATTATAATTTGCATGAGTTATGTTACGGGTCTCATTACCACCACCCCCCTAGACTGTCGGGCCAAAAGGGATTCGTAACAATCCACCAACATGAAGTCGGAAGTTTATATACACTTAGGTTGGAGTCATGAAAACTCGTTTATCAACCACTCCACAAATTTCTTGTATACAAACTCTAGTTTCGTCAAGTCGATTATAGGACATCTACTTTGTGCATGACGCAAGTAATTTTTCCAACAATTGTTTTACAGACAGATTATTTCACTTAGAATTCACTGTATCACAATTCCAGTGGGTCAGAAGTTTACATACACGAAGTTGACCGTGCCTCTAAACAGCTTGGAAAATTCCAGAAAATGATGTCATTTCTTTAGAAGCTTCTGGTAGGCTAATTGACATCATTTGAGTCAATTGGAGGTGTACCTGCGGATGTTTTTCAAGGCCTACCATCAAACTCAGTGCATCTTTGCTTTTACCATGATGTCAAGTAATCAGCCAAGACCTCATAAAAGAATTGTAGACCACAAGTCTGGTTCATCCTTGGGAGCAATTTCCAAAAGCCTGAAGGTACCACGTTCATCTGTACAAACAATAGTACGCAATAATAAACACCATGGGACCACACAGCCATCATACAGCTCAGGAAGGAGACGCGTTCTGTCTCCTAGAGATGAACGTACTTTGGTGCGAAAAGTGCAAATCAATCCCAGATCTACTGTAAAGGACCTTATGAAGATGCTGGAGAAAACTGGTACAAAAGTATCTACATTTACAGTAAAACGAGTCCTACATCGACATAACCTGAAAGGCCTCTCAGCAAGGAAGAAGCCACCACTCCAAAGCTGCCATTAAAAAAAGGCAGACTGCAGTTTGCAACTGCACATGGGGGCAAAGATTGTACTGTTTGGAGAAATTTCTTCTGGTCTGATGAAACAAAAATAGAACTGTTTGACCATAATGACCATCGTTATGTTTGGAGGAAAAAAGGAAAAATGGGGAGGCTTGCAAGCTGAAGAACACCATCCCAATCGTGATGCAAGGGGGTGGCAGCATCATGTTGTGAGGGTGCTTTGCTGTAGGGGGGACTGGTGCACTTCACAAAATAGATGGCTTCATGAGAAAGGAAAATGATGTGGATATATTGAAGCAACATCTCAGAACATCAGTCAGGAATTGGAAGCTTGGTCGCAAATGGTTCTCCAAATTGACAATGAACACAAGCATACTTCCAAAGTTGTGGCAAAATGGCTTAAGGACAACAAAGTCAAGGTTTTGCAGTGGCCATCACAAAGCCCTGACCTCAATTAATGGAAAATTTGTGAACAGAACTGAAAAAGTGTGTGCGAGCAAGGATGCCTACAAACCTGACTCAGTTACACCAGCTGTGTCAGGAGGAATGGGCCAAAATTCTCCAAAATTAATGTGGGAAGCTTGTGGAAGGCTACATGAAATGTTTGACCCAAGTTAAACAATTTAAAGGCAATGCAACCAAATACTAATTGAGTGTATGTAAACCTCTGACCCACTGGGAATGTGATGAAAGAAATAAAAGCTGAAATGAATCATTCTCTATACAATTATTTTTACATTTCACGTTCTTAAAATGAAATGGTGATCCTAACTGACCGAATACAGGGGATTTGTACTAGGATTAAATGCCAGGAATTGTGAAAAACTGAGTTTAAATGTATTTGGTTAAGATGTATGTAATTTGAAGAATCTAAAATCTATTTTGATATGTTTAACACTTTTTGGTTACTACATGATTCCATGTGTGTTATTTCATAGTTTTGATGTCTTCACTATTTCTCTACAATGTAGATAATAGTAATAATATAGAAAAACCCTTCTGGTACTATATATTTTTTATTTATTTTACCTTTATTTTACTTGGCAAGTTAGTTAACAACAAATTCTTATTTTCAATGACGGCCTAGGAACAGTGGGTTAACTGCCCGTTCAGGGGCAGAACCTTGTCAGCTCGGGGGTTTGAACTTGCAACCTTCCGGTTACAAGTCCAACGCTCTAACCACTAGGCTACCCTGCCGCCCCATATTGACACACAGTGGCAAGAAGGAATATATGTGAACCTTTTGGAATTAAATTTGATCTGATCCTCATCTTAGTCACAACAATAGACAAACACAGTGTGCTTAAAATTGTTATTTTTCTTGTCTATATTGAATACATCATGACCAAAAGTATGTGGACACCTGCTCGTCGAACATCTCATTCCAAAGTCATGAGGATTAATACGGAGTTGTTTCCCCCATTGCTGCTATAACAGCCTCCACTCTTCTGGGAAGACTTTCCACTAGATGTTGGGACATTGCTGTGGGGATTTGCTTCCATTCAGCCAAAAGAGCATTACTGAGGTTGGGAATGGATGTTGGGTGAATAGGACTGGCTTGCAATCGGTGTTCCAGTTCATCTCAAAGGTATTCGATGGGGTTGAGGTCAGGGCTCTGTGCAGTCTAGTCAAGTTCTTCCACACAAACCATTTCTGTATGGACCTCGCTTTGTGCATGGGGGCATTGTTATGCTGAAACAGAAAGCGCCTTCCCCAAGCTGTTGCCACAAAGTTGGAAGCATAGAATCGTCTAGAATGTCAATGATAAATGTCAAGATAAAAAACAGCCCCAGATAATTACTCCTGCTACACCAAACGTTACAGTTGTCACTATACTATACAATTTATTTATTTTTATTATTATTATTATTTTCTTCTTGGGCCTCTAACTATATCTATTGTTTTTTTTGTGTGATTTGGATTAATCCCCTCTACCATACGGAACCCCACTAATCTACTGACGGAATGCAAGAGGTGGCTAATAACAGACCTCCATCCTATGCGAGCTTGCTACCGATGGCCTGGCTAGCTGTCTAAATCGCCGTGACCCCAAACCAACCTCTCTACTCACTGGACACGTTTGATCAATCGACTAAGCATGCCTCTCCTTAATGACAATATGCCTTGCCCATTGCTGTTCTGGTTAGTGTTTATTGGCTTATTTCACTGTAGAGCCTCTAGTTCTGCTCACTATACCTTATCCAACCTATTAGTTCCACCACACACACAAGCATTGACATCTCCTGGTTTCAATGATGTTTCTAGAGACAATATCTCTCTCTTCATCACTCAATACCTAGGTTTACCTCCACTGTATTCACATCCTACCATACCTTTTGTCTGTACATTATACCTTGATGCTATTATCGCCCCCAGAAACCTCCTTTTACTCTCTGTTCCAGACGTTCTAGACGACCAATTCTTATTGCTTTTAGCCCTACCCTTATTCTACTCCTCCTCTGTTCCTCTGGCGATGTAGAGGTGAATCCAGGCCCTGCAATGCCGAGCTCCACTCCTATTCCCCAGGCGCTCTCTTTTGACGACTTCTGTAACCGTAATAGCCTTGGTTTCATGCATGTTAACTTCTTGAAACTCCCCATCCCGGATCCGGGTTTGTGACTAAAGCCTCAGGCTCATTAGCATAATGCAACGTTAACGATTTCTGAAAATCGCAAATAAAATGAAAATAATGCGTCTGCTCTCAAGCTTAGCCTTTTCTTAACAACACTGTCATCTCAGATTTTCAAAATATGCTTTTGAACCATAGAAATTGACTAATTTGTGTAAGAGTATGCAAAGCTAGCATAGCATTTTGAGTAGCATTTAGCACGCAACATTTTCACAAAAACCAGATAACCAAATAAATAAAATCATTTACCTTTGAAGAGCTTCTGATGTTTTCAATGAGGAGACTCTCAGTTACATACCAGATGCGCAGTGTTTCCTGAAAGCGTCTGTGTGTAGGAGAAATCGTTCCGTTTTCTACATTGCGTCTGGCTACCGAAACGAACCGAAAATTCAGTCACCTACAACGTAAAACTTTTTCCGGATTAACTACATAATATCGACCGAAACATGGCAAACGTTGTTTGGAATCAATCCTCAAGGTGTTTTTTCACATATCTCTTCATTGATATGCAGTTCGTGGAAGCTTGCTTTCCTCTCTGTATCGCATGGAAAAATACTGGCAGGTGACTTTTGCGCACCAATTTCGGTGCAGGACACCGGGCGGACACCTGGTAAATGTGGTCTCTTATGGTCAATCTTCCAATGATCTGCCTACAAATACGTCACAATGCTGCAGACACCTTGGGGAAACGACAGAAAGGGCAGGCTCATTCCTCTCGCATTCACAGCCATATAAGGAGACAATGGAAAACAGAGCCTCAAAAATCCTTGTCATTTCCTGGATGCCATCTCATCTTGGTTTTGCCTGAAGCTCACGTTCTAGGGCACGCACAGAGAATATCTTGGTATTTCTGGACACGTCAGAGTGTTTTCTTTCGAATGGTATCAATTATATGCATAGTCGAGCATCTTTTTGTGACAAAATATCTTGTTTAAAACGGGAACGTTTTTCATCCAAAAATGAAATAGCGCCCCCATAGATGTAAGAGGTTAACATTAGAAACCTCCACCCTAAGTTTGTTCTATTCACTGCTTTAGCACACTCTGCCAACCCGGATGTTCTAGCTGTGTCTGAATCCTGGCTTAGGAAGACCACCAAAAATTCTGAAATTTTCATCCCTAACTACAACATTTTCAGACAAGATAAAACTGCCAAAGGGGGCGGTGTTGCAATCTACTGCAAAGATAGCCTGCATAGTTCTGTCCTACTATCCAGGTCTGTACCCAAACAATTTGAACTTCTACTTTTGAAAATCCACCTCTCTAAAAACAAGTCTCTCACCATTGCCGCCTGCTATAGACCACCCTTTGCCCCCAGCTGTGCTCTGGACACCATATGTGAACTGATTGCCCCCCATCTATCTTCAGAGCTCGTGCTGCTAGGCGACCTAAACTGGAACATGCTTAACACCCCAGCCATCCTACAATCTAAACTTGATGCCCTCAATCTCACACAAATTATCAATGAACCTACCAGGTACCTCCCCAAAGCCTTAAACATGGGCACCCTCATAGACATCATCCTAACCAACTTGCCCTCTAAATACACCTCTGCTGTCTTCAACCAAGATCTCAGCGATCACTGCCTCATTGCCTGCATCCGTAATGGGTCAGCGATCAAACGCTCCCTGAAACACTTCAGCGAGCAGGCCTTTCTAATCGACCTGCCCGGGGTATCCTGGAAGGATATTGATCTCATCCCATCAGTAGAGGATGCCTGGATATTTTTTTTAAATGCCTTCCTAACCATCTTAAATAAACATGCCCCATTCAAGAAATTTAGAACCAGGAACAGATATAGCCCTTGGTTCTTCCCAGACCTAACTGCCCTTAACCAACACAAAAACATCCTATGGCGTTCTGCATTCGCATCGAACAGCCCCCGTGATATGCAGCTGTTCAGGGAAGCTAGAAACCATTATACACAGGCAGTTAGAAAAGCCAAGGCTAGCTTTTTCAAGCAGAAATTTGCTTCCTGCAACACTAACTCAAAAAAGTTCTGGGACACTGTAAAGTCCATTGGAGAATAAGAACACCTCCTCCCAGCTGCCCACTGCACTGAAGATAGGAAACACTGTCACCACTGATAAATCCACCATAATTGAGAATTTCAATAAGCATTTTTCTACAGCTGGCCATGCTTTCCACCTGGCTACCCCTACCCCGGTCAACAGCACTGCACCCCCCACAGCAACTCGCCCAAGCCTTCCCCATTTCTCCTTCTCCCAAATCTGTTCAGCTGATGTTCTGAAAGAGCTGCAAAATCTGGACCCCTACAAATCAGCCGGGCTAGACAATCTGGACCCTTTATTTCTAAAATTATCTGCCGAAATTGTTGCCAGCCCTATTACTAGCCTGTTCAACCTCTTTCGTGTCGTCTGAGATTCCCAAAGATTGGAAAGCAGCTGCGGTCATCCCCCTCTTCAAAGGGGGGGACACCCTTGACCCAAACTGCTACAGACCTATATCTATCCTACCATCTATTTCTAAGATCTTCGAAAGCCAAGTCAACAAACAGATTACCGACCATTTCGAATCTCACCATACCTTCTCTGCTATGCAATCTGGTTTCAGAGCTGGTCATGGTGCACCTCAGCCATGCTCAAGGTCCTAAACGATATCTTAACCGCCATCGATAAGAAACATTACTGTGCAGCCGTATTCATCGAGTTGGCCAAGGTTTTCGACTCTGTCAATCACCACATCCTCATCGGCAGACTCGACAGCCTTGGTTTCTCAAATGATTGCCTCGCCTGGTTCACCAACTACTTCTCTGATAGAGTTCAGTGTGTCAAATCGGAGGGTCTGCTGTCCGGACCTCTGGCAGTCTCTATGCGGGTGCCACAGGGTTCAATTCTTGGACCGACTCTCTTCTCTGTATACATCAATGAGGTCGCTCTTGCTGCTGGTGAGTATCTGATCCACCTCTTCGCAGACGACACCATTCTGTATACTTCTGGCCCTTCTTTGGACACTGTGTTAACAACCCTCCAGGCAAGCTTCAATGCCATACAACTCTCCTTCCGTGGCCTCCAATTGCTCTTAAATACAAGTAAAACTAAATGCATGCTCTTCAACCGATCGCTACCTACACCTGCCCGCCTGTCCAACATCACTACTCTGGACGGCTCTGACTTAGAATACGTGGACAACTTCAAATACTTAGGTGTCTGGTTAGACTGTAAAATCTCCTTCCAGACCCATATCAAATATCTCCAATCCAAAGTTAAATCTAGAATTGGCTTCCTATTTTGCAACAAAGCATCCTTCACTCATGCTGCCAAACATACCATTGTAAAACTGACCATCCTACCAATCCTCGACTTCAGCGAAGTCATTTACAAAATAGCCTCCAATACCCTACTCAACAAATTGGATGCAGTCTATCACAATCCGTTTTGTCACCAAAGCCCCATATACTACTCACCATTGCGACCTGTACGCTCTCGTTGGCTGGCCCTCGCTTCATACTCGTCGCCAAACCCACTGGCTCCATGTCATCTACAAGACCCTGCTAGGTAAAGTCCCCCCTTATCTCAGCTCGCTGGTCACCATAGCATCTCCCACCTGTAGCACACGCTCCAGCAGGTATATCTCTCTAGTCACCCCCAAAACCAATTCTTTCTTTGGCCACCTCTCCTTCCAGTTCTCTGCTGCCAATGACTGGAACGAACTACAAAAATCTCTGAAACTGGAAACACTTATCTCCCTCACTAGCTTTAAGCACCAACTGTCAGAGCAGCTCACAGATTACTGCACCTGTACATAGCCCACCTATAATTTAGCCCAAACAACTACCTCTTTCCCTACTGTATTTAATTTATTTATTTATTTTGCTCCTTTGCACCCCATTATTTTTTTCTACTTTGCACATTCTTCCATTGCAAATCTACCATTCCAGTGTTTTACTTGCTATGTTGTATTTACTTTGCCACCATGGCCTTTTTTTGCCTTTACCTCCCTTATCTCAACCTCATTTGCTCATATCGTATATAGACTTGACTGTATGTTTGTTTTACTCCATGTGTAACTCTGTGTCGTTGTATGTGTCGAACTGCTTTGCTTTATCTTGGCCAGGTCACAATTGTAAATGAGAACTTGTTCTCAACTTGCCTACCTGGTTAAAGAAAGGTGAAATAAAATAAATAAATACATTGGGGTAGGTAGCGTTCTCCTGGCACCCGCCATACCCAGATTGGTCCGATTGGTCCGTCAGACTAACAGAGGGTGAAGGGCATCTATGCATCGTCACTTCACCCCTACCTACATGTACAAATTACCTCAACTAACCTGTACCCCCGCATATTGACTCGGTACCGGTACCCCCTGTATTTAGCCTCGTTATTGTTATTTTATTGTGTTACTTTTTATAATTTTTTACTTTAGTTTAGTTGTTTTATATTTTCTTTCACTGCGCTGTTGGTTAAGGGCTTGTAAGTAAGCATATCACGGCAAATCACTTGTTGTATTCGGCGCATGTGACAAATCAAGTTTGATTTGATTTATCACTCCAGAGAACACCTTTCCACTGCTCCAATGGCGAGCTTTACACCACTCCAGCTGACGATTGGCATTGTGCATGGTGACGTTAGGCTTGTGTGAGGCTGCTCGTCCATGGAAACCTATTTCGTGAAGCTCCTGTCGAACAGTTATTGTGCTGATGTTGCTTCCAGAGGCAGTTTGGAACTCGGTAGTGAGTGTTACAATCGAGGACAGACAAAAAAAATGTACAAGCTTCACGCTTCAGCACAAGGCGGTCTAGTTCTGTGAGCTTGTGTGGTTTACCACTTTGCGGCTGAGCTGTTGTTGCTCCTAGACATTTCCACTTGCCAATAACAGTACTTACAGTTGACCAGGAAAGCTCTAGCAAGGCAGAAATTTGACGAACTAACTTGTTGGAAAAGTAGCATCCTATGACAATGCCATGTTGAAAGTCACAGAGCTCTTCTGTAAGGCCATTCTACTGCCAATGTTTCACTATGTCGGTTGCATGGCTGTGTGTTCGATTTTTTTTATACACCTGTCAGCAACGGGAGTGCCTGAAATAGCCGAATCCACTAATTTGATTTGTCCACATTATTTGTATATACTGTATGGCTAAAAGTATGTAGACACCCCTTCAAATTAGTGGATTTGGCTATTTCAGCCACACCTGTAAACATTATTAAAGTGGTCAGTGTTCAATGACTATGTACATAGGGCAGCAGTTTATAAGGTATGAGTTAGAGTACTGGGTGGTAGCCAGCTAGTAACAGTGATTAAGTTTCAGGGCATGGTACTGGGAGGAGGCCGGCTAGTGGTGACTGTTTAGCAGTCTGATGGCCTGGAGATCGAAGCTGTTTATCATTCTCTCTGTCCCAGCTTTGATGCACCTGTACTCTCTCTGCCTTCTAGATGGTAGCTGGGTGAACAGGCCGTGGCTTGGGTGGCTGAGGTCTTGGAGGATCTTCTTGGCCTTTCTGTGACACCAGGCGGTGTAAATGTCCTGGAGGGAAGGCAGAGTGTGACACCACACCACCCTCTGGAGAGCCCTGCGTTTGTCCTGTTTGTGGACAGTGCAATTGCCATACCAGGTATTGATACAGCCTGACAGAATGCTCTCAATGGTGTATCTGTAGAAGTTTTTAAGGGACTTATGGGTCTTTTGGGTTTGTTTTTTGTGAGTACAAATTATTGTGTGTTTGTTCATTTGTACATGTGTGCATGTGTGCGTGTGGGATGCCTAGAGTTCTAGGTAGGGACACTGAACTACTAGCTAGCCCTGCTGGCTCCAGCAGTGTTTTGTTTTTGTTTGTCTTCTCAGTGGGAAGAGGTTGGCCTGCCTCTCTTGTTTGGGATAATTGTAACCTTGGTCGTGGTCTGTGGTCCGTTGCTCTGTCTCCCTATGGCCCAGGCTGCAGGATGCACATATGTGAACGACCGGCTCGATTTGTCTTATGTAGCAAAATTTGAAATTGGGTTGTTTACATTGGATAAAAGTAGAGACTCAGAGCTACAAAATTGTATATCATACACTACAGTTGAGGAACAAATGGAAAGTAATTCTCCTTGTAACCTTACTTTGGAAAAAATGGCCCTTATTCAAGGGCCATTTTGGGTCCTACTGGAGAGCTCTCCTTTTGTCTACACCCATTCAGCATAGTTCACACCCTCTTAAGCTTTAGCCCCACCCATCTCTTTAAGGATTCACATGTGATGCTATGTACTGAACAACAAAAGATTTCAAGACTACAGGCTGGTTTATACTATGGGTGTGTTCAGAAATTTAATCTGGAGTGCCAGAGTGTGCTCTGGATGTTCATAAACATTGTCCGTTCGTAAATTAATAGAATTTCGGTCTCTGAGTATCACCGAGCGCACACTGGATGCCTTGGCCGAGGAGGATGGTTGATCTGAGAGTTCTGACCTTAAAACAGCATTCAAGCACCCAAGCTATCTGGCTAACGTTGGCTAGCTACTTCCAGACACAAACTAGAGAACAGCTCGACTTCAGCGATAACAGTCTGACTATGTTACTCACCCTAGCAGAGTTGGTGAGGCTGTTGTTATGTTATCTAGAGCATTTGTGACTGCAACTGTGCTGCTGGCGACAATTTAATTACGCTTTTTTGCCAACGTTTACTGAGACCGGCCATATTAAAGGGATGTTGAGAATTTGTAAATTTGTCAGATATTCTGCTCTCTGGCACACTCAGAAGAGAGTGCTCTGAAATCAGGGGAGAAAGCCAGAGTGAATTTACCAGCTATGTCTATCGGCAGTTGTTTCAGTGACATCATAAACATTCCATTGAAATTGCATATTGGAGTATTTTATTTCTACATGTAGCTAGCTAGCTAAACAAAGAACCATAATCCCAACTCATAACATTACTACCCTGCATGAATCTACAGGTAGCTAACCAACCAGGTTCAATGTTATCAAGCTAACATTAGGCTATACCTAGAAATGCAAATAACTCTGAGATGCAAATTGTATTACTACACAGATCATACGTAATGTTAGTTGGCTGGCTACCTAGCTAGCTAACATTAGCAAGCTCGCTAACAGTACACTTTAACTTGAAATGAAAATTACTTTCTGACTAAATTAGGAATGTGTAATATCTGAATGGATGGACGCTTCTCCCTTCTGTCACGGATGCCATGGTTGCCCTTAGTTTGATGATGTAATTCGGAGACACGTGTTTTATCCAACAGCCTTCTGCATGTTCTCTTCTCTTTTCTACTCTGTCTGCAAATTTGCAATCAAAATGCTAGAATTTTCTTAATCTCCTTAGCTATCAAACTCTAATGCCACTGATTTCAAAACTCGGTCCACCAGAATGTGGAGAGCAACACCTATGCAGTTCTACTACGTAATAGCTTTCAAAAAAACTGAATTAGAAAGGATTACCTACACATACTGACCAGCTCATGTTAAGGACAGAAGCGTGCTACATGGCAGACCAATCCGAACTCATCTCTCGGCATGTCAAGCCCACTCATTATCTTAGTCAATCATGGCTAGTGGAAAGGTTGCTGGCTTTTCCATGGCTAAACAAACTCTTAATTTAACAATTGTATTCATATTTACAGATGTCATACACATTTGTTCTTAAGGCACATGAATGTTCACATGTTCCAGAGGCATTTCTGAAGTAAAAACGTATTTTGATTTTTAAAAAACAGTTTACTTTCAAAAGGCGCTCCATATGCCTATGTTCCTGAAACGAGTCATATATTTAAATAAAGTCCCAGCATCCCCTCTATCGTCCCATGCTGTCCCTATCCTTTCCCGTCCCGTCACTGGCTCACGCTCCTCTGTGAACCCACTGGGGGGGTGTCTGTCTGGGAAACACAGTCACACAGCAGGTGCTGTAAGGTAACGATAAGATATTTCCATTTTGGTCCTACATGCCCGTTAAACCGAAAACCTTCCCAAAACATTAGCTCAGATTCCCATTAAGTTCTAGTTAAGGTTTTTATCTAACATTAGGATGATAACACCCCCCCCCCCCAAGAATGTTTTTGATAGCAATATGTTTTTTTGTTTGTTCTGTTTCATCTTTAAAATGAAATATCCTTGGGAATATTCTCAAAACATTCGCTAAAATGTTCCCAACAAACCAAAACCTATTCTCTGAAATATCCCAGAACATTCTTTAGGTTTTGGCAAATCTTCTCACAACACAAAAACTGTCTAGTGGAACACATTGTTTCTGTTCTTTAACAGTTCCCAGAATGTTTCAGTAGGTTGTGGGAACAGTCTGGTGGGGACATCACAAAAGATGGACTGTCCAGTTGTGCAGATGATTAAAAAAATGTTCTTAAAAAAACACTCATGTTCTTGATAAGTTTCTTTAACATTTCTTTAGGTTGTATTAACATTGTGGGTACATTACAAGAGATCGATTCCAAATAACAAAATATGCTCAGTTGTGACCTTCATACAATGTTTACAATGCTTCAGAAAATAGCTAGATGACTCCAGCTATCTCCAGATGTGAGAAGAAGTGTTTTTGTCTTAATCTGTTGTTGTGTAGTACTGTGTTTTTGCTAGTCAGGGCCTTCTACATTAAGTGCTGTCTGTCTTTCCAGTAGCCTACCTTTAGCATATGCATCAGATATAGTACATATCAACCCGCAAGACGCAGCAAACAAGCACACATGCTTGATAAATAGAGCATAAACTATTATAAAGGATTAATTGCATGAAGAAATAGCAACAATAGTTATTTGTTTAGATAGAGTCAAGGATATGTTTTGTATAATTCTACAATTATAGGCCTTTACCCTGTTTTTGTTTCCGTTAAAATAAAAACATTACAATGTAATCCATTTGATCAACTTTATGAATTACTAATACTCTATTACTAATCGAATCTACAAATAAAGTCCAATTAAAGTATTTTGACAAACAAAAAATGTATAATAATAACATAACCAGCCAAGTGCACAGTTGAAATTATTTGCTGTATTCTTAAACAAAAGCACCAGTGCATGAACAGTTGTAAAGGATAAAATGCATAAATAAATAACATTTTAATTTTAAGCTAATTATGTTACTAGTTTTTGCATAGTAGGCAGAGCAAAGCTACCACGTGAGTGTTCATGTGCTTAATGCATGGACAGCATGGATTTCCTTTTAAAAAATGACATTTGAAAATAGAGCTGCCCCTCTTGAATTATGAGCGTTATTTGACAAAGGTAAGAGTAAAAAAACAGCATGATTTTTCTGATACTATATAGAAATCAAAATGTTTTACCTGCATGTGACTCTGAAGGATGATTTGATAAAGTGATGATCCTTTCCCTGCATCTGCAAATTACAAGATCATCGGATGATTGTCAATTTTATAGGCTAATGCCTTTTTGGGATAGGGGGCAGCATTTTCACTTTTGGATGAATAGCGTGCCCAGAGTGAACTGCCTCCTACTCTGTCCCAGATGCTAATATATGCATATTATTATTAGTATTGGATAGAAAACACCCAAGTTTCTAAAACTGTTTGAATGATGTCTGTGAGTATAACAGAACTCATATGGCAGGCAAAAACCTGAGAAAGGTCCAACCAGGAAGTGGGACATCTGAGGTTTTTAGTTTTTCAAAGCTTGGCCTACCGAATACACATTGAGATATGGATAAAGTTGCACTTCCTACGGCTTCCACTAGATGTCAACTGCCTTTAGAGACTTGAATGAGGATTCTACTATAAAGGAGGGGCTCATGAGACCTCTTTGAGTCAGTGGTCTGGCATAGTGCCTTGGTCTCATAAAGCACGCTCCCGACAGAGTTACCTCTCGTTCCAATGCTTTTCTGAAGACAAAGGAATTCTCCGGTTGAAACATTATTGATGTTTTATGTTAAAAACATCCTAAAGATTGATTCCATACATCATTTGATATGTTTCTAAAGGACTGTAATGGAACTTTTCGAGTTTTTGTCTGGATGAAGTGCCTGTGCTGAACAAGCTAACAACAAGTAGCGATTTGGACATAAATGATGGAACTTTATGGAACAAATCAGTCATTTATTGTCGAACTGGGAATCCTGGGGGTGCCTTCTCATGAAGATCATCAAAGGTAAGTGAATATTTATGTGTTGTTTCTAACTTTGCTGACTCCAAAATGGCGGATATTCCTCTGGCTTTTTGGGGTTCTGAGCGCCGTTCTCAGGTTAAGCTTTTTCCGTAAAGTTTTTTTGAAATCTGACACAGCGGTTGCATTAAGGAGAAGTCTATATTTAATTCTGTGAATAACACATGTATCTTTTATCAATTATTATTGTGAGTATTTCTGCAAAATCACCAGATGTTTTGGAATCAAAACATTACTGCACAAATGGCACCAATGTAAAATGAGATATTTGGATATAAATATGCACATTATCAAATAAAACATAGATGTATTCTCATGTACCATTAGTGTCATATGATGAAGATCATTAAAGGTTAGTACTTAATTTTATCTATATTTCTTTATATTTTATGTGACTCCTATCTTTGGCTGGAAAAATGACGTAAAAGAGAATGTATCAACGGTCAAATTATTAACATCTTTCCCTCAATCCTGACTCGTCTCCCAGTTACTGCCACTGAAAAACATACCCACAGCAAGATGCTGCCACCACCATGCTTCACTGTAGGGATGGTGCTAGGTTTCCTCCATACGTGATGCTTGGCATTCAGGCCAAAGAGTTAAATCTTGGTTTCATCATGGTCTGAGAGTCCTTTTAGGTGCCTTTTGGAAAATTCCAAGCAGGCTGTCATGTGCCTTTTACTGAGGAGTGGCTTCTGTCTGTCTGATTGGTGGAGTGCTGCAGAGATGGTTGTCCTGCTGAAAGGTTCACCCATCTCCACAGAGGAACTCTGGATTGGCTGTCGGAGTGACCATCAGATTCTTGGTCACCTCCCTAACCAAGGCCCTTCTCCCCCGATGGCTCAGTTTGGCCCGGCGGCCAGCTCTAGCAAGAGTCTTGGTGGGAGAAGGGGCTTCCGTCTGGCCTCCGTACCATAAAGGCCTGATTGGTGGAGTTCTGCAGAGATAGTTGTCCTTCTGGAATGTTCTTCCATCTCTACAGAGGAACTCTGGAGCCCTGTAAGAGCAACCATCACGTTCTTGGTCACCTCCCTGACCAAGGCCCTTTTACCCTGATAGCTCAGTTTGGCTGGGCGGCCAGCTCTAGCAAGAGTCTTGCTTGTTCCAAACTTCTTCTTCTATTTAAGAATTGAGGAGGCCACTGTGTTCTTGGGGACCTTTAATGCTGCAGAAATGTTTTGCTACCCTTCCCCAGATCTGTGCCTTCAAACAATCCTGTCTCGGAGCTCTACGGACAATTCCTTTGAACTCATGGCTTGGTTTTTGCTCTGACATGCACTTTCAGCTCTGGGACCTTATCTAGACAAAGTGTGTGCCTTTCCAAATCATGTCCAATCAATTCAATTTACCACAGATGGACTCCAATCAAGTTGTAGAAACGTCTCAAGGATGATCAATGGAAACAGGATGGACCTGAGCTCAATTTCGAATCTCATAGCAAAGGGTCTGAATACTTATGTAAATAAGATATTTTTGTTTAAAAAAAAATCATAAATTTGCAAAAATGTCTAAAAACCTGTTTTCGCTTTGTCATTATGGGGTATTATGTGTAGATTGAGGAAAAAAGTTAAACCAGTTGATAAACAAAACAGTATCACTGAGACAATAAATCTGCATACGAACATGGTCTCTTCTCTGTTTTCTTGAGTAAGGTAGCTCCAAAACACAGGTGTTTCAGCCTAGCTCAGAGCTTTCTGCGGTGGTGTGGAAAAGCGGAAAATACTGAGCGTAGGTGTTGGTAATGTTCTGTAGTTCTGTCACTCGTGGGGACTGAATGTCACCGCCAAGTCTAAGTGTAGAAAATTCAAGCCCCTTGGGTGCTGCCATAGAGTTACATAAGAAGTGCTCATCCAAGAAGGCTCAAGGTCATTGGCCACATATTAAATTATGTCAAATCACGTTATATCTACAGTAACTTTGATTGGACTGATCATGTCAACATCATACTTTCAAAATCTTAGCCAGCAGTCGTCATAATGAACCAAGTCAACAATATACTGGCAAATCCTTTTTAATCCTTGTCATATGAAGATAAATAATGAAGAGAAATTATAGATAAATGTATCGGTGCTCATCGGCCATTGGACATAAACATTACACAACAAGTTGGAAATTCCAAATTTAATAATGACTGGTTTGGAAGGAATCAGTAACAGTAGCTAACTGCAAGCATTTCAAAGCAATCACTAGCCTGCTATTCAATGAAGTGTCCATGTGGCCCCAAATCTGCTATTAAGTGTCTCCATTCCAAGTTTAGAATGATAACATTCAACATTGGCCATGCTGTCAATGAAGCATGATTTGTGCCACTCTCAAAACAACTGTTAACTTGGAACTGTGAAAACTTGACTTCAGTGAGTTCAAGACAACTGAGAAATATGTTTTGAATGGTCATCCAACTCTGAATTGTAAGTAGGGAACTTGGGCTTCTTTCTAGAGCTACGACCTGAAGATCAATGACGTCATTATTATTCAACCTTGTTTTTTTTTCGAGATCCCAGTTGTCTTGAAAACACTATAATTCCAGAGAATGCCAGACTTTGATGACAAAATCTGGCGGCTCAGGACAGACGCGAGACTCTGGCGGCTCAGGACAGACGCGAGACTCTGGCGGCTCAGGACAGACGCGAGACTCTGGCGGCTCAGGACAGACGGGAGACTCTGGCGGCGCTGGAGAGGAGGAAGGCTCTAGCAGCGATGGACAGGCGTTCCCGCCTGTAGGCAGAAGACGGAGAGACAGCCTGGTGCGGGGGGCTGCCACCGGAGGGCTGGTGCGTGGAGGTGGCACTGGGTAGACCGGACCGTGCAGGCGCACTGGTGCTCTTGAGCAACCTTACCTGGTTGAATGCTCCCCGTAGCCAGGCCAGTGCGGCGAGGTGGAATAGCCCGCACAGGGCTGTGCTGGCAAACCGGGGACACCACGCTAAGGCTGGTCCATGTATGCCGGCCCGAGGAGACGCACTGGAGACCAGATGCGTAGAGCCGGCTTCATGGCACCTGGCTCGATGCCCACTCTAGCCCTGCTGTTACGAGGAGCTGGAATGTACCGCACCGGGCTATGCACACGCACTGGGGTAACTGTGCTCTCCACCGCATAACACGGTGCCTGCCCGGTCCCTCTCTCTCTCCGGTAAGCACGGGAAGTTGTCTCCTACCTTGCTTCGCCACATTCCCCGTGTCCCTCCCCCAAGAAGTTTTTGGGGTTGCCTCTTGGGCTTCCAGCCGTGCTGCTGTGCTGCCTCCTCATACCGGCGCCCCTCTACTTTCTCTGCCTCCAGCTCTGCTTTGGGGCGACAATATTTCCCTGGCTGTTCCCAGGGTCCGTTGCTGTCCAGAATCTCCTCCCAAGTTCAGTTCTCCAGGTATCACTGCCTCTCCTGCTGCTGCTGCCTGTTACCACGCTACTTGGTCCTTTGTTGGTGGGTGGTTCTGTAATGGCTGTCGTCGGTGGAAGAAGGAGAAGACCAAAGCGCAGCGTGGTTAGTGTTCATCTTATTTAATAAAAATCAAAACTGAACACTGAATAACAAAAACAACAAAGAAACAATCGAAGCAGTTCTGTCTGGTGCAGACACACAAAGACTGAAAATAACCAACCACAAAACACAATTGAAAACAGCCTACCTAAAAATGGTTCTCAATCAGGGACAACGATAGACAGCTGCCTCTGATTGAGAACCATATCAGGCCAAACACAGAAATAGAAAATCATAGAAAAACTAACATAGACAACCCACCCAACTCACGCCCTGACCATACTAAAACAAAAGACAAAACAAAGGAACTAAGGTCAGAACGAGACACTTAATCGAAATCACAGATTGCCTCTTATCCATTTGTCATCCCCTTATGCCATAGTTTGTACATCTCAATTGTCATTAGAAACCATATTTGTTTAAGCAGGTCAGCCATAGCAGCTATGTTTTTTTAGAAGGCAGTAAATGAGGCTGAATGAACTGTTTCGCTGCCAGACAAGGCTCCGGTGTAGCAGTAGTAAGATGTTGGGACTGCTGTTGAGACAGCTTTATTTAAGTAGGCCCCGACAGTTTGTGGTCACCGTTTGTTACCGTTAATGCTGCAATTAATGCATTTTTAAGGGTTGTGTAGTGGCTTTGTTGGCATGCGTCCAACATTATTATTATTTTTTTGCCCCACCAAGATTTATATGCTAAAATTACCACTATGTATACAGTATATATGATTTATTTATATATTTTTTAAATACATTTTCCCAGTATATTTATATATTATTTTATTTTATTGAAATATATTTCAATGTAATATTTTTCCACATGGGTTGTCTGGGATGTCACAAAAATATTTTTGTGACAGAACATTCCCACAATGTTGCACAATGCACACCCTCATACAAACATGAATGTCAGCACAACTGCACAGTTTTAGTGTTTTGGGAACCTATCTCTTGTCATATTCCCACAATGTTCCCACATGTGTTCTGTGAATGTTCTTGTGACATCAGGTTAGGCGCTTTTTTGCACCCTAAATTAAACATGGTATAATCATCTGCACAACTTGGTAGTTTTTCTTTTGTGATGTCCCCACAGAGTTCCAACCAGACTGTTCCCACAACCTAATGAAACATTCTGGGAACCTTTACAGAACATATTAATGTGTTCTGGGAACCCTTCTTTCAACATCAGGCAATTGTATTATACAAACATTGTATAAGTATCAGCACGACTGGACAGTGTTTGTGTTATGAGATCTTTTGCCACAACCTATCAAATGTTCTGGGAACTTTCACAGGAGCAATTTTGGTTTGCTGGGTGGTCTGTCTGCGGTCTATAGTAGTATCCAAAGCCTTTGTTTTGGTATTTGACCTGTTTTATGGACCTAGCTTGAGCTGCATGTTTTTTTTTATTACATCAATTGTATTTTCGGGGTTCTTTACGTAACCAAATATATTTCTATATAGTGTTTTGAAATGGTGCCAGTTTACATTTCTTGTTCTTCTTTTGTCTGTGATATCATGGGGAAAGTGGCATATGTGGAAGAGATGGCCAATGTCCATGTGTGTTTGAAACCGTTTGTGGTGGTAGAGATTTTAGTTCATCCAGATGGGTAGGTTGAACACACATAATTAGGCCCCTCTCATCAGTACTTGCTCTGATTCCACAACATAGACATTTTGTAGATCATAGACATACTGTAGATACCATCTGTCCACCTCCTTTTACATTCAGACCTTCATTGAAATAGTTGAAAAACATCACCCTTTACTCTACTTCATATAGAAAACTAACTAAAGCAGAGCTCCACTCCGCCCAAGATATTTCTCAATTTCAAGGCTACATTTACACATCCATCTGAAATGTCCCTGTTGAACCCTATGAAACTTAATAGTCACGAAGCCCACTGATTACAGCAGCCTCTGTACAGCAGCCTCTGTACTTGTGAAACTACCTTCTGACTGTCTCCTCATATCTCTCCCTCTCTGACTTTATTGTCTCCCAGCCAGTCTCCGCCCAGCCATTACTGGCAAACAGCTCTCTGAACAGCACAATTGATGGCAGTTTGTTTTCAATTAATAACCGAAGACTAAGATGAAAGGAAATGGTCTTATGGGACTGCTTTATCCCCCGCTCCAAATGCAAGAAAGGCAGAACAAACTGTTATATTCTTTCTAAAAGGATCCAGATTGTGTTTCTTTTCTGTCCCATTGTTCATTCTGCTTGTCTGAGGCAGAGCAGAAGGCAGAGAGGAGCACACAGGACAGGCAAGTCTTTCATCTGGGTTTGTGTTCCAGAGAAGGAGGGGAGAAGGGGAAGCTACCACGGATGGCTGGACACGTGCTGCTGCTGCTCACTACCAGACAGTAGCGTGCCGTGGTTCTGGGGCCTGGGCCTTCAGTGAAGTCCTACACAATCCCACCCAAATTAATCCACCTCTTATTACCATCATTATGATGCCATGGCTCTAGACACTATACATTTAGACAGAAACGCAGTTTAACCAGGCGTTGCGTCACCTTGAAATTGACATTTTTATTCAGAGAATTGCAGGGGACGAGTACAATACCTTTTCATTGTGCAGCTTCGTTGCCCTGCGCGCTTGTTCGTTGAGCTGTAGATCCACTCGGGTGTCCCCAAAAGTTTTCAAAAGCACCATTGCTTGTAAGTGCCCAGCCGTACTTTGGTGTCTTGTTGCTGCCTTGGTTAGACAACTCAGGTTTGCAAAGCCAGTGTGGCTCCAAACACCAAATCGATCACTTGCAAATAATAGGCATTCCCAGCAGTACAGTTTGCAGTGCTTCTCGGAGCCTGTCTTTGTAGCGTCGGCTTTGTAGCGTCGGCGTCTACCTCTCCTGACAATGTCTAACTTTTCTTGAAAAGTTTGTCTTGAGAATGGCGTTGTAATTATATCCTCGACCAAATCGCTATCTTCTCCTTCCGCTATTATGGGTTGAAAAAACAGCTTAGTAGTACGCAAATTAATTTGTTGATCAATTTCAGTTTCCTAGTTCTGAGACCTGCCCATGTAGGACCTGCCTCTCAATATTGGTAATCCAATCAAAAGATGTGCACGCACTACGCCTGCTAGCTGTCTCCTGTGTAACACTGGAGCCAGCCAGCAGGCGTACAATAGCCAACTCTAAAGCTGATTGGTTGACACTAAATTTTAATTTCCATTCACTTTAAGCTACAAGCGCCCACACTGTTGATTCTGAAGGCCTGAGGGCAGATTTTAGCCCCCTGGCAACACATGATGGCTGAATATGATTGGATAAAATATCTAACATAAAGACCAGCCCTCCAAATCTCAACCTGGGGCTGGAAGCAGTGCAACCAAGAGGAACGCTATGAAATGAAGAGTGTAACTCTTACTCTGGGGAATAATTTAATACATATTTGTGGGAAAATATATTATTTTTTTTATATTTTGATGATGTTTAGGCCAGCAGAGAAGGCCTTGCTGGCCCTGACGGCCCACCACTGCTACCAGACAACTACAAGAACAGTGGTATTCAAACTTTTTCAGTGAGCAGCCCAAATCTAAACCCCAAAATAGAAGCTTGTTATACTCTGTAAACAAGTATATAAACAAGCTAGGAAAAACTCCCTAGAAAGGCAGGAACCTAGTAAGAAACCTAGTGAGGTACCAGGCTCTGGGGGTGCTGGCTGTGCCGGGTGGAGATTATAACAGTACATTGCCAAGATGTTCAAACATTCATAGATAACCAGATTGGTCAAATAATAATAATCACAGTGGTTGTAGAGGGTGCAGCAGGTCAGCAGCTCAGGAGTAAATGCCAGTTGTCTTTTCATAGCCGAGTATTCAGAGTTCGAGACAGCAGGTGCAGTAGAGAGAGAGAGTCGAAAACAGCAGGTTCGGGACAAGGTAGCACGTCTGGTGAACAGGTCAGGGTTCCATAGCCGCAGGCAGAACAGTTGAAACTGGAGCAGCAGCACAACCAGGTGGACTGGGGACAGCAATGAGTCATCAGGCCAGGTAGTCCTGAGGCATGGTCCTAGGGCTCAGGTCCTCCGGGAAGGGAGGGGAGGGAGAGGGAGAGAAAGAGAATTAGAGGGAGCATACTTAAATTCACACAGAACACCGGATAAGACAGGAGAATTACACCAGATATAACAGACTGACCCTAGCCCCCCAACACATAAACTATTGCAGCATAGACACTGGAGGCTGAGACAGGAGGGGTCGGGAGGCACTATGGCCCCATCCGGCGATACCCCCGGAAAGGTCCAACCAGGTAGGATATAACGCCACCCACTTTTCCAAAGCACAGCCCCCACATCACTAGAATGATATCTGCAACCTACCAACTTACTACCTTGAGACAAGGCTGATTAGATGCCCATGAAGATATCCACCCCAGCACGAACATGAGGGGGCACCAACCCGGACAGGAAGATCGCGTCAGTGACTCAACCCACTCAACACACTGACGCACCCCTCCTACGGACAGCATGGAAAAGCACTCAGCCCCTGTAATAGGGTCAGAGGCAGAGAATCTCAGTGGAGAGAGGGGAACTAGCCAGGCAGTGACAGCAAGGGCGGTTCGTTGCTCCAGTGCCTTTCCATTCACCTTCGCACCCCTGGACCAGACTACACTTAATCATAGGACCTACTGAAGAGATGAGTCTTCAATAAAGACTTAAACATCGAGACCGAATCTCTCACATGGATAGGCAGACCATTCCATACAAATTCAGCTATATAAGAGAAAGCCCTGCCTCAGTCTATATGCTTAGAAATTCTAGGAACAATAAGGAATATTGTGACTGTAGCGTACGTGTAGGTATGTACATCTGAGAGATAGTTACAGTTGGAGCAAGTCCATGTAATGCTTTGTAGGTTAGCAGTAAAACCTTGAAATCAGCCCTAGTCTTAACAGGAAGCCAGTGTAGGGAGGCTAGCACTGGAGTAATATGATCACTTTTTTGGGTTCTAGTCAAGATTCTAGCAGCTGTGTTTAGGACTAACTGAAGTTTATTTAGTTCTTTATCCAGGTAGCCGGAAAGTAGAGCATTTCAATAGTTTATTCTAGAAGTGACAAAAGCATGGATGAGTGTTTTTGGACTAAAGGTTTCGGATTTTGCTAAATTTACGAAGATGGAAAAAAGTTGTCATTGTAAAATTCTTGATATGTTCATCAAAAGAGAGATCAGAGTCTGGGTAACGCCAAGGTCCTTCACAGTTTTATTTGAGACGACTGTACAACCATTAAGATTAATTGTCAGAGCCAACAGCTGGATCTTGCCCTTATAGAAGGACTTTTTTTCCTTGTCAACCTGCCTTGGAACTGTATTCCTTAGGTGTTTGTCATTTGTGAACCCTGGATCAGGAATCTGGTCATGTTGACCTCTTAAAAACTTTAAGAGCACTGTTTCTCATGGTGATGTATTGAAGGATTTCCCTGATCCAGGGTTCTGTCCTTCGTTTGATCCTCATCACCTTGGAAGTGTCCACATGCTCTATCAACATCCTTACTTTCCATAACATCAGACCAGTCTACCTGTCCTAGCAGTTCATTAAATTGTCATTTTGTCATATATTTTGAGGGATCTGGTCCTGATGGTACTGTGGCAATTTACAGTTTATTTTCTTTCATAGTGTAGTGAATTAAGAAATGGTCACTAATTCCATATGCAATTACGCTACTTTGGGATATTGTGTGATTATCTGATACCATAATGTGTGGGCTCATTTATCAACGGAATCAAACAGAAAGTTTAGCAGAAGTTAGACAAGGCCTTATGCAGGGGGCAGGTCATGTTCACTACATCACCTAGTAGAATCACTGGAGGTCTGTACAGAGCCCCTACCAAGAATGGTTTGTTCTTAGGTAATAATTTCCCATCATACTACTTACATGAGATCATGGTGTAAATCAGTCTAAATCAGTTCTCATGTTAAAATCAGTGTCCACTCTGATATACAGTAGATGCACACAACCCCGCCTCTCTGATTTTTGATTTCTGAGTCTTTGACGGAAGGATCTCAGCCAATTCTCTGTAACATCACTCTTTTTGATGAATAAGTGAATATCATGTACTTTTGTCAGTGGACAGAGTACATTAAAATACAAACGGTGTAAACCTCTGGAGGCGAGGAGCCTAAAAGAGTCTAGCAAACTCAGAAAGATCCGTTTGGGGCACTTGGTTGAGATCGCCCCAGAGTTTTCCTCTTCCCCAAGGAAGGCTGCTGACTCAATTGATTGGTCCTCTGTCCACTGTCCCACAGAGGGTTCAACTCTGTACATCTTCATGCAGTGTTGGGCTTTCGCCTCTGATGGTGGAGCGACCACCCTCTCCACCTGTCATCTGCCGGCGTTGGTTTCAGAGAGTCTCTTCAGCCGCTGCCTCACCCCCCCTCTTCTCCCTCTCGCCCTGCCAGATTCTCAGTGGCTAAGCAATGACTCATGGGTTCAAGGCCCCCTTGTCCGTAAACAGGATTTTTCTCATAATTTGGTCGCTGAATCACACGCCAGGCATGCATAGTCTCAAATTGTCTCAAATCGCATCCTATTGCCTATGTAGTGCACTTCTTTTGACCAGGGCCCATAGGGAACCAATGTGTGTATGTGCGTGCGTGCGTCTGGATTTTCCATCTGTAGATGCTCTACAGGTTATCATACTATGAACAAACTATCTGTTGATAAGCAACTGCTTGCTAAGGTTAGAACTAGGGTTAGGGTTAGTAGATAGTTAGTTGAGAGGTTACTGATTGTCTGTAGTAAGTCTGTATGGCATCTACAGATGGACTATCCAAATAGTGTTACCAAAAGTAGTGCACTGTAAAGGGAATAAGGTGGCATTTGGGACGCAGTCTTTGTCTGCTTTGCGTTTCTACTGTCGTCTCCCCACTCTGATTTCATCACCATTAATCCTGTGGAGAAAGCTAGGAGGGTGACAAAGCAGGAGATGAAAAGAGCAGAGGAGAAGAGGTTTGGGCAAGGATAAGAGCCCATGTCATTCCCTATTAGGGGAACATCCAGAGAGAAAGATACATCTGTGGATCCTCATGAGATGATCATGTGGATGAGGTGATACTAATGTAATTCTGTGAGCAGTAATCAGGTCTTGCTTTCATCCACAGCAGGAATGTGAAGGTGAAGGGTTTGGGCTGAAGGTCAGGTGATGGTCAAGTGATGGTTGTCAACACTTTTCTCACACCTCTGATGACCATAGAGTATGATTGTGCTAATGTGAGGTACCACTGTGCTATGGGATAGCTCTGGACTGGTGAGTGAGGGCCTGAGGGGTGTAATACACTGATTTGTGAGAAAGAGTCTGAGACTGTAGACAACTTTACTGCTCATATCACATGCCTTCTCCCCCACCACTCCTGCCTGTCTGTCTGTTTATGTGTGCCAAGCCTACCCGCAGCCAGGTACACACTGTGCTTTGCACTCTTAGAAAAAAGGGTTCCAAAAGGGTTCTGCGGCTATCCCCATAGAAGAAACCTTTTTGGTTCCAGGTAGAAGTCTTAATGTAAAAATCTCTGAACAAGGCAGTTAATCCACTGTTCCTAGACCGTCAAGTGAACAGTGCCTTGCAAAATTATTCACCCTGTTGCCGTTTTCCTATTTTGTTGCATTACAACCTGTAATTTAAATGGATTTTTATGTGGATTTCATGTAATGGACATACAAAAAAATAGTCCAAATTGGTGAAGTGAAATGTAAAAAAATTACTTGTTTTCAAAAATTCAAAAAAATAAAAAACAGAAAAGTGGTGTGTGCATATGTAGTCACCCCCTTTGCTATGAAGCCCCTAAATAAGATCTGATGTAACCAATTACCTTTGGAAGTCCCATATTTAGTTAGATTGCACACAGGTGGACTTTATTTAAGTGTCACATGATCTGTCATATGATCTCAGTATATATACACCTGTTCTGAAAGGCCCCAGAGTCTGCAGCACCACTAAGCTCGGGGCAACACCAAGCAAGCGGCACCATGAAGACCAAGGAGCTCTCCAAACAGGTCAGGGAGAAGTACAGATCAGGGTTGGGTTATGAAAAAAGATCAGAAACTCTGAACATCCCATTAAATCCATTATTCAAAAATGTTAAGAATATCGCACCACAACAAACCTGCCAAGAGAAGGCCACCCACAACCACTCACGGACCAGTCAAGGAGGGCATTAATCAGAGAGGCAACAAAAAGACCAAAGATATCCCTGAAGGAGCTGCAAAGCTCGACAGCAGAGATTGGAGTATCTGTCCATAGGACCACTATAAGCCATACACTCCACAGAGCTGGGAAAAAAATACATTGTTAAAGAAAAAAATAAGAAAAAACATTTGGTGTTTGCCAAAATGTATGTGGGGGACTCCCCAAACACATGGAAGAAAGTATTCTGGTCAGGTGTGACAAAAACGTTGCTTTTTGGCCATTGTGACGACCCTCCTACTCTGTCTGCCGTATTCTCTCTTTGTTGTTTCCTTATTAGGATGCTGGTGGGTGGAGTTGGGAGGGTCGTCAGCTACATGGGAAACACCTGGGCCCGCTGTCTCCCAGGATAAATACACCACTTCCCCATTCATGGAGGAGACTCTCTCCATGCAGACACCTTTATAGATTTTGTTGTGTTTCTTGGTGTTTTTTTTGGTTGTTTGCGTTAGCATCTTTCAACACCCTGCATTATCACCTTCATGCCTGCAAAACACTCACTTACACTACTGATTACTGATTACACACATCATTGTATATTATACTTAGTTACTTATTTAGTAAATATATATATTTTGTTACTCCTTATCTCCATGTTGTCTCCCTTTTGTTACGGGCTTTGAGCCGGTTCGTGACAAGTGGGGGCTCATCCGGGATATTTGAACTATTGATTTGGGAGACCGTGGAGGCACGTGTTTGGTTTGCATATTTTGTTTGAGTTTGATAGGCCCAGTATTGGTTGCCTTTGTTGTTTGGGTTGTGTGCTGCATTGGAGACAGTATAATGGTTAGTTTCCAGGCCCTGCCTGGCCTGGAAACGTTTGTTCTACTTTCTGTTGGGAAGTCAGTCTGAGGTGAGTAATCGGCTGTGTACCTCGGTGGGAGATTTGGGTAGAGTAGTGGAACTTGCTACCCGGAGCTAGAGCCTTTTTCCCCTGATAGGCTTAGCGACATGTTTCATTTTTTGGAATATGTTGGGCATGGTTAATGTTTGTTATTTTTGTGTGGTGTCTGTGGACTGAGCAGTTGTCTCGGGGGCACATCCATGACTTGGTGGAATTTTCCAGCATGCTGGGGAGTTTTTCCTTACCAGCGGGCTACAGTGCGTAAATTCCCACCGCAAATCCGCAAAAAGACTAGGGTTGAGTTATTGTAGGTTTTGGGGAAGCTCCGTATCTCATCTCTCTTCTCTGGTGCTCAGGGTGATTGTCAATTCTCGGGTTGTGGTCTGGTGTGCTCAGCAGAGGGGAAGAGCGAGAATTTTTTTGTGACTATGGCGTCTTATGTAGATGAGTTCTTTCGCTTTCCATTGGAGGAGTTGTTAGATTTAGGTACTAAAGAACAGCTGTTGAAGGTCGCTGAACACTACAAGGTTGAGATTAGTGATAAACGTCTAAAGAATTCTATTAGGTTGATATTGAAGGCCAATCGGATGGAGAGTGGTATTCTTGAAGTTACCACTGGGCCAGCCTCTGCTGAGGATTTGTCGTCTCCCCATAACGTTACAATGGCCATTCCATCGGTTAGTCCTAGTAGCCTTCTTTTTGAACAGCAGAAAGAACTGCTTCTGTTACAGCTGGAGCATGATCGTGAGAAGAGAGAGCATGATCGGCAGCATGATCGTGGGAAGAGAGAGCATGATCGTGAGAAGCTAGAGCATGATCGTGTAAAGTATGAAAATGAATTGGCATTTAAACAAGATATGGAGCGTGCTAAAATCAAGTTGCAAAAAGAACGTATAGAATTGGTTCGGGAAGGAAAGATCTCAGGGGAGAGTTTGTTTTGGGAAGGTGACCCAGATTTACCTAGGGGTAGTTCCTCTTTTGGTCGTGCCCCAGAGACATTTGATATTGTTGGGAACTTACGGTTATTGCCTCAGTTTAATGAAGGGGACCCCGAGACATTATTTTCGTTGTTTGAGCGTGTTGCTGACGCTAGGAGTTGGCCTGATTATGACCTCACTTTAATGTTGCAGTGTGTGCTGACTGGTAAAGCGCAGGAAGCATATTCATTTCATAGTGTACACAACAGTGCCAATTATGATAAAGTTAAAACAGCTGTGTTACAGATTTATGAATTGGTCCCTGAGGCTTACCGCCAACGATTTAGAACTTTAAAAAGGGATGATAAGCAGACTCATGTTGAGTTTGCGCGACAATTATCTTTACAGTTTAATCGCTGGTGTTCCGCCTCTGCAGTTGTGACTTTCCAAAGGCTGTGTGATCTGATTATGTTAGAGCAATTGAAGGACACAATTCCTGATCGTATTGCCACGTATATTAACGAACAGAAAGTAAAGAATGTCGCTGAAGCTGCGGTTTTGGCGGACGAGTATGTGTTGACTCACAAAAGTGTCTTTGCAGTGCCCCGTATTCGGGGTGGGGGCATTCGAGTGGGGGCATTCGGATAGGGGGCATTTGGATAGATTTGGGCTTCGCTCACCGAGATACTTTGGTTCACGGGCAGAGTTCTATTAGGGTTGAGCCTGACTCCCATGGTAAAGCTGACTTTGGGCAGGAGTGTCACTACTGTCAAGGTTTAGGTCATTGGAAAAACGAATGTCCATTTCTCAGGTCAAAGGGTGCTTACGCTAAATCTAAGCCTACCGCGTTAGCTGCACCTGTTCCACATCAGTTCACTCATGACTAGTCCGGCTCTTCAACAGCTCCATATTAAACACAATTTGTCTCGTGCCTATCATGCGCAAAGTCAAGGAGCACTGGAACGTTTCCATCAAACACTTAAGCCTTTGTTGAGAGCTTATTGTACTGATATGGATAAGGATTGGGAGGAGGGGTTGCCTTGGTTACTGAGGTTTCACAGGAGAGCATGGGTTTCAGTCCAAATGACCTTGTGTTTGGACATAGGGTGCATGGACTTTTATCTGTTCTCCAGGATGACTGGAAGTCTCCCGAGCCTCCTCAGTCCCTGTTAATGTATGTATGTGTGTGATTTCCGGCGATGGCTGTACGCCGCTGGTGAAATGGCTAAAGAGAAGTTATTATCTTCACAGGAGAGGATGAAGGGCATATTTGATCGCCGAGCTGAGCCTCGTCACTTTAGTCCGGGTGACCAGGTTCTTACACTGCTGCCAATTGTTGGTTCTCCTTTTCAAGCCAAGTTTCAAGGTCCATATACAGTGGTGCGCCAGTACACTGAGCAAAATTATCTAGTTGCCACTCCAGAACGGAGGAAAGCACACCAGCTGTGCCATGTAAATCTGTTAAAACCCTATTATGCACGTTCCTCTGAGACTGAACAGTGGGATTCTACAGAGGACGGTAAACCTGTTATTTTGGCTGATATCGTTGTTTCCTTGGGTTCTTGTCGTGCTAGATCTGTGCATGAGGAGGAAGATGTTCCTGGTCCTGACAAGGAAATTCAGAAACACTGGATATTTTATACAGTCTTCTCACTCACCTACCTGTTGATTGGAAGAGATGGTTGGTCTGCTTCAGAGATTTCCATGTTTGTTTTCTGATACACCTAGAGGTACAAACTTAATAGAACATGATATTGACATTGGAGATGCTGACCCCATTCGTCAGCGGTTCTATAGAATTTCTTCAGAGAACCTACGTTGTCTGGATGCTGAGGTCAAGTACATGCTGGAGAGTAAGAAAGCAGAGCCTTCTTTCTCCAGTTGGGCTTCTCCCTGTATCTTGGTCAGTAAACCGGATGGAACAAACCGATTTTGTACGGACTACCGTAAGGTAGTCAAAGCCCAAAACCCAATCCAATTGAGAATATGTGGTATGAATTAAAGATTGCTGTACACCAGCAGGAACCCATCCAACTTGAAGGAGCTGGAGCAGTTTTGCCTTGAAGAATGGGAAAAATCCCAGTGGCTAGATGTGCCAAGCTTATGGAGACATATCCCAAGAGACTTGCAACTGTAATGGCTGCAAAAGGTGGCTCTACAAAGTATTGACTTTGGGGGGGGGGGTGAATAGTTATGCATGCTCAAGTTTTCAGGTTCTTTGTCTTATTTCTTGCTTGTTCACAATAAAAAATGTTATGCATCTTCAACGTGGTAGACATGTTGTGTAAATGAAATGATACAAACCCCCAAATATCTATTTTAATTCCAGGTTGTAAGGCAACAAAATAGGAAACATGTCAAGGGGAAGGTATACTTTTCCTATCCACTGTACATGAGAATTTGTCCTTAAAACCTCTTAGAGATCAGGCTACTTTTTTCAACATTCTGTTAAAAATCGCGCAACATTTCAACGTCCTGCTACTCATGCCAGGAATATAGTATATGCATATGATTAGTATGTGTGCATAGAAAACACTCTGAAGTTTCTAGAACTGGTTCAATGGTGTCTGTGACTATAACAGAACGAGTTCCGTGGTCAAAATCGCCAGAAAACCTGGTCACTAAATCGACGGAGAAAAAATCAATCCGACAGTCTATGTATTGTCTATTGGAAGGAAAAATACTTAAGGCTGAGAATACAGTTCCTATAGCTTCCACATGATGTCGCCAGTGTTGTGATTTCGATTCAACTAAATCCTTGGTCATCTGAGTAATAGCCACATCCGGTTGTCAGGTCCACAGCTGTAAACAATGGAACCGGAAAAGTTGGCTACGTTTCCCAAACTTGTGCCTATTGAATACAGATCGCTCCGTGATCAATTTGATCGTTTATTAACGTTTAATAATACCTAAAGTTGGATTACAGAAGTAGTTTGAAGTGTCCTGTCAAAGTTTATAGGCAACTTTTTTAATTTTAAAAAATAACGTCGCGTTTAAAAATTGTGTTTTTCCTGGATCTGACGGTCTTCATAAATGGACATTTTGGGTACACAAGGACCGATTTAATCGAAAAAAAGACCCAATTGTGATGTTTATGGGACATATAGGAGTGCCAACAAAGAATCTCGTCAAAGGTAATGAATGTTTTATATTCTGCGTTTTGTGTAGCGCCGGCTACGCTAATTTCTTTGTTTACGTCCCCTTCTGGTATTTCGGGGTGTTGCCTGCTATTAGATAATAGCTTCTCATGCTTTTGCCGAAAAGCATTTTACAAATCTGACTCGTTGGCTAGGGGGTGCGGTTGCGTCCCGGGTGGGCCAGAGAGGTTAACTGACTTGCCTAGTTAGATAAAGGTTAAATCAATTAAATCAAATAAATTAATCTACAGTTTTATTTGGAAGTTTACATACACTTAGGTTGAAGTCTTTAAAAGTCGTTTATCAACCACTCCACAAATTTCTTGATAACAAACTATCGTATTGGCAAGTCGGTCAGGACATCTACTTTGTGCCTAACACAAGTCATTTTTCCAACAATTGTTTACAGGCAGATTATTTCACTTATAACTCACTGTACAATTACAGTAGATCAGAAGTTAACATACACTAAGTTGATTGTGCCTTTAAACAGCTTGGAAAATTCCAGAAAATTATGTCATGGCTTTAGAAGCTTCTGATAGGCTAATTAACCTCTCGGGATAGTACCCATCCCGGATCCGGGATCGTGAATACAGCCTTAAGCTCATTACCATAACACAACGTTAACGATTTATGAAAATCGCAAATGAAATGAAATAAATATGCTAGCTCTCAAGCTTAGCCTTTTCTTAACAACACTGTCATCTCAGATTTTCAAAATATGCATGTCAACCATAGCAAAACAAGCATTTGTGTAAGAGTATCGATAGCTAGCATAGCATTTAGCGGGCAACATTTTCACAAAAACCAGAAAAGCATTCAAATAAAATCATTTTCCTTTGAAGAACTTTGGATGTTTTCAATGAGGAGACTCTCAGTTAGCAAATGTTCAGTTTTTCCTGAAAGATTCTTTGTGTAGGAGAAATCGCTCCGTTTTGTACATCACGTTTGGCTACCAAAGAAATACGAAAATTCAGTCACCAAAACGCCAAACTTTTTTCCAAATTAACTCCATAATATCGACTGAAACATGGCAAACGTTGTTTAGAATCAATCCTCAAGGTTTTTTTCACATATCTCTTCATTGATATATCGTTCGTGGAAGTCTGCTTTCTCCTCTGAATCACATGAAAAAATACATGCAGCTGAAGTTTACGCACCAATTTCGAAGCAGGACACCGGGCGGACACCTGGTAAATGTGGTCTCTTATGGTCAATCTTCCAATGATATGCCTACAAATACGTCACAATGCTGCAGACACCTTGGGGAAACGGCAGAAATTGTAGGCTCGTTCAGGGCGCATTCACAGCCATATAAGGAGACATTGGAAAACAGCGCTTCAAAAATTTTGCTCATTTCCTGTTTGAAGTTTCATCTTGGTTTCGCCTGTAGCATCAGTTCTGTGGCACTCACAGATAATATCTTTGCCGTTTTGGAAAAGTCAGTGTTTTCATTCCAAAGCTGTCAATTATATGCATAGTCGAGCATCTTTTTGTGACAAAATATCTTGTTTAAAACGGGAACTTTTTTTATACAAAAATGAAATACTGCCCCTAGAGTTCCAAGAGGTTAACATCATTTGATTCAGGTGCAAATGTGGAGGTATTTCAAGGCCTACCTTCAAACTCAGTGCCTCTTTGCCTGATATCATGGAAAAATCTAAAGAAATCAGTCAAGACCTCAGAAAAACAATTGTATACCTCCACAAGTCAGGTTCATCCTTGGGAGCAATTTCCAAACGCCTGAAGGTACCACATTCAACTGTAAAAACAATAGTATGCAAGTATAACACCATGAGTTTCACGCCCTGACCTTAGAGCTTTTTATATCTCTATTTTGGGTTAGTCAGGGTGTAATTTGGGTGGCCATTCTATGTTCTGGTTTTCTATGTTTTTGTATTTCTTTGTTTTGCCCGGGTATGGTTCTCAATCAGGGACAGCTGTCTATCGTCTATTGGTCCGATGATTCCTCTTCTTCAGACGACGAATACCATTACAATGGGACCACACAGCCATCATACCGCTCAGGAAGGAGATGCGTTCTGTCTCCTAGCGATGAAGGTACTTTGGTGCAAAAAGTGCAAATCAATCCCAGATCAACAGCAAAGAACCCTGAGAAGATGCTGGAGGAAACAGGTAAAAAAGTATCTATATCCACAGTAAAACAAGTCCTATATCGACATAACCTGAAAGGCCGCTCAGCAAGGAAGAAGCCACTGCTCCAAAACCCCCATAAAAAATCCAGACGACGGTTTGCAACTGCACATGGGGACAAAGATCCTACTTTTTGGAGAAATGTCCTCTGGTCTGATGAAACAAAAAATATAACTGTTTGGCCATAATGACCGTTGTTATGTTTGGAGGATAAAGGGGGAGGCTTGCAAGCCGAAGAACACCATCCCAACCGTGAAGCAAGGGGGTGGCAGCATCATGTTGTGGGGGTGCTTTGCTGCAGGAGGGACTGGTTCACTTCACAAAATAGATGGCTTCATTAGGTAGGAAAATTCAGTGGATATATTGAAGCAACATCTCAGGACATCAGTCAAGAAGTTGAAGCTTGGTCGCAAATGGGTCTTCCAAATGGGCAATGACCCCAGGCATACTTCCAAAGTTGTGGCAAAATGGCTTAAGAACAACAAAGTCAAGGTATTGGAGTGGCCATCACAAAGCTCTGACCTTAATCCTATAGAAAAATTGTATGCAGAATTGAAAAAGTATGTGCGAGCAAGGAGGCCTACAAACCTGACTCAGTTTCACCAGCTCTGTCAGGAGAAATGGGCCAAAATTCACCCAACTTAATGTGGGAAGCTTGTGGAAGGCTACCCAAAACTTATGACCAAATTAAACAATTTAAAGGCAATGCAACCAAATATTAATTGAGTGGATGTAAACATCTCACCCGCTGGGAATGTGATGAAAGAAATAAAAAATTCTCTCTAATATTATTCTGACATTAAACATTCTTAAAATAAAGTGGTGATCCTAACTGACCTAAGACAGGGATTTCCTACTAGGATTAAATGTCAGGAATTGTGAAAACTGAGTTTAAATGTATTTAGCTAAGGTGTATGTAAACTTCCGACTTCAACTGTATGTCTGCCCTTGTCGGTCTACCAACTGCCAGAAACACATTGTGACTTGGGACTCACACTGGTGAGTGTTTTAGATGGTTGGATATGTCTCTGGAAGAGGCAGATTGAAAGAGGGTGAGGGAGAGGGCATGGGAGAAAGAAAGAGAGAAGTAGATGGGGAGGAAGAGAGATGGAGAGGGTCAGAAAGATGAAGAGAGAGAGAGAGAGAGAGAGAGAGAGAGAGAGAGAGGGAAGACAGAACTTTCCCCTCCATCTGTTCTACCTCCATTGTATTGTGTCAGCCACACAATGCCCCCCTTTGTCTTTCTTTCATTAATATTCGTGATGAGGTACAGGTTCAGAAGGCCGCAGGTTATTCACCTCAGTCGTTTGTCTATTAGTCAAATATCATGGACATATTGACAGTCAACTAATGAATGCAGTAGTTCAGAATATATTTTCATGCATTCAATTTCATTGTCATGGTGCAATCTTGTGATTGTTGTTAAAGAAACTCTTATGCCATCAGAATGTAACTACTTTTAGCTACTTGTAACATGAGCGTAGATGACCCAACTCAAACTGCAAGGTTTAATCACCTTAACAAATGTGTGCTTTGTGACAGTGAGGTATGCGCAACAGGTATGAATCTCCTGGATCAGTGAATTATTCCTAGTGAGTAACGATGTTCGTTGCCCACCGTTCCCTGTGACGCTGATACACCATTGCACCACCTGAGAGCATCCTCATCCCTCTCCCAACCCCACCCTGAAATGACCATTCCTCACCCCTCTCCTAACCGCCTCCCTTAAAGCACCATTCCTCACCGCTCTCCTAAACCCTTAAAGCACCATTCCTCACTGCTCTCCTAACCGCCACCCTTAAAGCACCATTCCACACCGCTCTCCTAACCGCCTCCCTTAAAGCACCATTCCTCACCGCTCTCCTAACCGCCTCCCTTAAAGCACCATTCCTCACCCCTCTCCTAACCGCCACCCTTAAAGCACCATTCCTCACCGCTCTCCTAACCGCCACCCTTAAAGCACCATTCCTCACTGCTCTCCTAACCGCCACCCTTAAAGCACCATTCCTCACTGCTCTCCTAACCGCCACCCTTAAAGCACCATTCCTCACTGCTCTCCTAAACGCAACCCTTAAAGCACCATTCCTCACCGCTCTCCCGAACTCCTCCCTTGAATGCCATTAAAATCGAGGATGACACAAAAATGTTTTAAACGTTTTTTTTCCATTGTGGTCCTCGTGAAAATATATGGAGAAGAATATATACACAAGATTATAACATTAAACATTAACATTATCTAAAATTAATCTCATCAACAGGGAGGAAACCGTAAAAGGAAAACAATACTTTACCTTGTAACTTTCATTGAAACAAATATTTAAAAAAATTAAGCCTGTGCAGTTTTAAAGCATTTAGTATATAAACCATTTCTTAAGGTTTATATTTAAACTAGGGGTGGATTTTATATGGTTTGGTACACTATTCCATTCCACTGCAGCAGTGTTAGAGAGAGAGCTTTTTCCAGCCATGCTCCTTTAGCCCATGGGTCAGATATTTGCAACACTGGCTCTGGTGTGATGGCTAGTAAAAATGTCATAACCAGATAGGTGACTGGGGGCAAGGTCATGTATGAATTTAAAAACAATCAACAATTTGACCTCCGCCACCTGGAGATCAACTGGATGCCGGTTCAGCCCTGACATTATTATTCTCATTAGTTTGTTTTGGGCTGGTTGAAGTTTGTCCTTCCGATTACTTGTTATGCCACTGCACCATGAGAAACAAGCATAGTCATAGTGGCACTGTATCAGAGATGTTGCCAGGGTCCTCATAGTCTCTGTATCCAGGAACTTGGCTACCCTTGCCAGGAACTTTGCCCTGGAGTTTACCTTCCCAATGTTACATCTGCTCCTGCCAAGCCTTCTACTTCTCAACCTGTGCCTCCCTAACCTGTGTGTGTGTGTGTGTGTGTGTGTGTGTGTGTGTGTGTGTGTGTGTGTGTGTGTGTGTGTGTGTGTGTGTGTGTGTGTGTGTGTGTGTGTGGGCAGAGACAGGTGTGCTGGAGGCAGAGCAGATCCCCCACCAGTTGTAACCTGTTCCAAAATCAAGACCTCTACAAATGCTCAACCCTGCCACTTCCGCGCTGCCAGATCACAACCTCTGCTCAGCCAGTCTGTGATTTTTTAAAAATTTGATCCTGCTTAAATCCTGTTTTCATGTTATGCTTGTTTTCCCTTACCTGACGCTGTTTTCCTCTCCACTACTGTTTTGCCCGCTCTGACTTTGGTATCTGTCTCCAGTCCCACGTCTCATCAGTCCTGCTACACTGTCCTGGACCCCCACTCCACTGCGTCCTTGGATTCCTCTCTGGACCTGCTTACCCTGTCCCAACTCCCCTCGCTCCAGCCTCGGCCTCCACACTGGGCTTCCTGCAAACCGCCCCAGCTTCCCCTGGCCTTCAACCCATTTATTCCCTCTGTGTTTAAATGAATACCTTGGTTACCTCATTCCAGTCTCCTCGTCTGAGTCTGCTCCTGGGTTCACCTGTTCCGCTCCGCGTGACACTCAATGACCTTTAGAGCCATGAGTTCACCTGTCATGTCACTTCTCAAGTATATAACAGAAGATTTTTCCTTAAACGCCACACCATTACACTTGACCGAGGAGTTGAAAGCATTTCTCACTTTGTGTTTGGAACCAAACAGGATACTTTCTTTCTTGCCTAAATGCAAAGACAGTTTGTTGTCAGATAACCAGTTACAGTTCGCTGCTTAGGGTCTTTTCAACAGTCTCCTTTTTCTTATGTAAAACCAAGAGGGCAGAATCATCTTCATACAGGAACAGAGAGCATGAACAGGCAGAGTCCATGTAATTTAGGTAGAGCAAAAAAGCAAAGGCTCCAAAATGCTCCCCTGGGGGACACCACAGTTTATTGCCTTTAGCATCAGCCAGTCCCACCCATATCCACCCTATGGAGCTCATCAGTTAGGTATGACTTCACCCATAATAAGAAGTTTGTACAACAAAATATCATGGTTCACAGTAGAACATGCTTTTTGTAGGTCAAGCATTACCATACCGCATAAATTGCCCTTGTCAATGTCTTGCTTGATAAAATCTGTCAAGTATAGTAAACAAGTGTTGGTAGAATAGCATTTTCTAAAATGGACTGAATATAAAATGTTATGGTCTTCAATGTACTTTAGGATCTGTTCTGCCAATCCTTTTTTGAAACCTTTTTTTTGTAGGTGTCTATTTACCACAATCCGATGCTGGCACTGAGACTGCATTCAATAGCAAACAAGAAAATGCGCATCCAGAGATGGCACTCCTAGTGGCCGGTGATTTTATTACAAGAAAACTGAAATCCGTCTTACCTCATTTTTTACCAGAATGTACCTGTGCAACTAAAGGCAGAAAAACTCTATATCAGCTTTACTCCACACACAGAGTTGCGTAGATCTCCCTCGCCCTCCATTTGACATGTCTGACCATAACTCTATCCTCCCGATTCCTGCTTACAAGCTAAAACTCAAACAGGAAGTACCAGTGACGCGCTCAATATGGAAAGTTCCAATGAAACAGATGCTAAGCTGCAGGACTGCTTTGCTAGCAGAGACTGGAATATGTGATTGAAGTATTCTGTACTAACAACAGCAGTCAAGCACCCCTGTAAAGACCTTTTATTATACACAGATTCAAAATAGATATTGATAACAAATGTGTATATTGTGGTTGTGACCAAGAGCCTCTTGATCATATATTTTTAGTTATATCAGAAGAATTTGAAGTGAGTTAGAAGATTTATATTTTAAAATAAACTACTATTAATTCATGGCAGATTCTTTATCCATAAAATGAGGTAGGCGGAGAACAAGCCCCTCCTCACATTGTTATAGTTTAAATTGTTATAATTGAAGCTATAATTGAAATATTATTTTGAAATGATCAGTAAGTGTAAAAACAAATAATCTATGAAAATCTAAAATGTTTTGAAAAATAAAAAATGTATCTTGATATGTAATGTCTTATGTCTGTTAGGTTTATGTATTCTTGTTTGTATATTTCTGTTTTTGTTCATAATAATAAAAAAACAGTCAGGCACCCAAGCTAACTTGCTAGCTACTTCCAGACACAAATTAGAGAACAGCTCACTGAACATATTGTGTGTGTTTGGGGGGGTGATATTTAACAATTTTAGAGTGATTATTTTTTTTAATATGATTTTTCAGTACATTATGTAAATGTTTTGCTGATACAGTGGTTCAGTGGTCCAGCAGAGCTGGTTAGGCTGTTATGTTATCCAGAGCGTTGGTGACTGCAACTGTGCTGTCAGATTGTCAGTTCGTAAATTCAGAGCGTTTCGCTCCCAGTGCTTTCAAGCACACACTGGACGTTCTGGCCAAGGAATAGGGTTGATCCGAGTGTTCTAACCTCACAACGGCAGTCAAGCACCCAAGCTAACTGGCTAACATTGGCAAGCTTGCTAGCTACTTCCAGACACATAATGAGAGAACACTACACCCCACCCATTTTACTCACCCTAGCAGAGCTGATTAGACTGTTTTCATGTTCTCCAGAGCATTGGTGACTGTAATTGTGCTGCTGGCAACAATTTAATTACACGTTTACTGACACTGGCCATATTCAATGGGTGTTGAGCATTAGTAAATTCATCAGTTATTCTGTGCTCTGGCACACTCAGATGAGAGTCTTTTGTTAAGACATGTAGCTAGCTAGGTAAACAATAAACCATAATCCCAACTGATGATGCTGCTACCCTGCATGAATCTGCAGGTAGCTAACCGACCCTGTTCAATGTTAGCTCGCTAACATTAGGCTATAACTAGTCAAGCAAATGGGTCTGAGATACGAATAATAAGAACATCCATGTAAAGTTAGCTAGTGAGCCAGCCAGGCCTGATCACTGACGACGATGAGACAGCCTTCAGGGAAGAGGTCAGACACCTGGCAGTGTCGTGCCAGGATCTACAATCTCAACGTCAACAAGACAAAGGAGATAATGTGAACTACAGGAAATGGAGAGCCGAGCATGCCCCCATTCACAGTGACGGGGCTGTAGTGGAGCGGGTCTAGAGCTTCAAGTTCCTCTGTATCCACATCACTATGGATCTATCATGGTCCAAACAAAGACTTTAGTCAAGTCATACACTGTTCTCTCTGCTACTGCACAGTAAGCGATACCGATGCACCAAGTCAGGAAGCAATAGGACCCTGAACAGCTTCTACCCCCAAGCCATAAGACTGTTAAATAGTTAGTTAAATAGTTAACCAAATAGCTAACCGGACTATCTGCATTGGCCCTTTTTGTATGAACTCATCACTGCTACTCTACTGTTTACTATCTGTCACTTTATTCTTAGTTATATGTACATATCTACCTAAATTACAAGATACCCCTGCACATTGACTCTGTACTGATACCCTTGGTATATAGCCTAGTTATCATTAGCCATTGTGTATCTATTATTACTTGTATTATTATTATGCATTTTACTTTTCTATTATTTCTCTATTTTCTTTCTCTCTGCATTGTTGGGAAAGGGACGTAAGTAAGCATTTTACTGTTAGTCCACACCTGTTGCTTATGAAGCTTTTGACAAATAATCATTAGTTTTGTTTTATTTTATTGAGTTCTTTCTGACATTATTTAAATCCCTGCTGTGGTTGCTGTAGGCCTGTTGTATGCAGCCATGACTGGGCGAGAAGTTGAGATTCTGTAGACCTGGAAGTGTGCATGAGAGAGGAGGAGAATGCGTCTCTTTGAGCCGCTGGGCCAGGGGGAGATAATGGGTTTATGGAATTGAAAGATGACCATACGGCAGGGAGTGTGTGTGTAAGTTGTAAGTATAAGTGAGAGGCAGAGAGGAGCCCTGCCAGATTCTCAGTGGCTAAGTAATGACTCATGGGATCAAGGCCCCCTTGTCCATAAACAGGATTTATCTCAAAATTTGGCCGCTGAAACGCACGCCAGGCATGCATAGTCTGCGTCTCAAATCTCATCATATTGCGTACGTAGTGCATTACTTTTGACCAGAGCCCATTGGGCAATAGTGTGTGTGTGTACTACTTTTGACCAGAGCCCATTGGGCAATAGTGTGTGTGTGTGTGTGTGTGTGTGTGTGTGTGTGTGTGTGTGTGTGTGTGTGTGTGTGTGTGTGTGTGTGTGTGTGTGTGTGTGTGTGTGTGTGTGTGTGTGTGTGTGTGTGTGTGTGCTACTTTTGACCAGAGCCCAAAGGGCCCTGATCAAAATTAGGGTCACACTTTATTTGGATAGTTAGGATTTTCCATCTGTAGATGCTCTATAGATCAAACACAGTCTGTTGATAAGCAACTGCTAGCTAAGATTATGTTTAGGTTTAGAAAAAGGTTTAGGGTGAGAGTTAAGTTTAGGGTTAATATAATGCTTAAGGTTAGAGCTAGGGTTAGGGTTAGTAGATAGTTAGTTGTGGTGCTACTGATGGTCTGTAGTAAGTCTGTAGAGCATCTACAGATGGACTATCCAAATAGTGTTACCAAAAGTAGTGCACTGTAAAGCGAATAAGGTGCCATTTGGGACACAGTCTTTGTCTGCTTTGCGTTTCTACTGTCGTCTCCCCACTCTGATTTCATCATCATTTATCCTGTGGAGAAAGCTAGGAGGGTGACAAAACAGGGGATGAAAAGAGCGGAGGAGTAGAGGTTTGGGCAAGGATAAGAGCCCATGTCATTCCCTATTATGGGGAACATCCAGAGAGAAAGATACATCTGTGGATCCTCCTGAGATGATAATGAGGATGAGGTGATACTAATGTAATTCTGTGAGCGGTAATCAGGTCTTGCTTTCATCCACAATAGGAATGTGACTAAAGTTGAAGGGTTTGGGCTGAAGATCAAGTGATGGTTGTCAACACTTTTCTCACACTGATGACCATAGAGTATGATTGGGCTAATGTGAGTGAGGTAGTATCTCCTTCTCTCAGTCGAAAGTCACTCTCTCTGATGTTCTCTGTTTTAAGTCCCCACTTAGTGCTTAAGATTATGTCTTGGGATTTGGAATCACTAAAATCAAAGATACTGTTATGAAGGAGAAGACCTATGTGTGAAAAAGGCTACTAACCATAAGGTTATACAAAGGTCATTACACTATACACTTTTTAAAAAACTTCACCTCTTCTCCTCTTAACTGAGGTCATGGCCAATGTTCCCTCTAAGCTGCACGCGGGCGCACAGCTCCCCTGGGACTGCCATGCAGAAGAAATATCTGCCCCTGCGGAGAAGCACGTGATTGTACTTCACTCAACTTTCTAGTTTTCACTCTTGGTTAACACTATCAATATTTCCTTTACTGTGGGAATTGTGACCGAATCAACACAATATTAGATACTTTCAAAGCAACATACCAGAAAACTATGCAAGACTTAGTATCCAAAACAAACTATGCAAGAGATCTTGATGTAGGCAGAACGCTTCGAAGTAGGATTCTATTGCATTGACATGCACCACGTACTCTACACAGTCCGGTGCGCATAACCAATCAGAGCTGCAGTAGGACTATATTCAGATAGACCATTGCCATATATGGATCTGTGCCATTCACTTTGAACTGGACTGTGTTCACAATATGAGTGGTCATGAGTAGATGTGCTTGTTTTGAGATCAAAGTGAGAGTTGCATGTGCACATAGCCACGTGTGCACATTTTGTTCATATCCTTTGCTAGTTAGTGAATTGTTCGCCCAGTTATAGATTATTTGTTGTCAGCAATGGGGGAAGGATTGCTTCTTACAAGAGCACAAAATGTCTACATTTCTAGACATCTCTGAAAAGCTATTCTGACAAAGAGATTTTTTTGTCTTAAAGGGGCAGTTTTGTATCTGAAAACAGGCTTGAAGAAGGTAAGTATCCAAAAGCAGAGGGTAACATAATTTGTCTGATTCTCTGTAACAATGGTATGGGAATAGCAATGCATTTTATTTTGTAAAGTGGTTTCTTGCATCAAACAACACAACAATATTTTCTGGTCACCTCTTTGTCTGAAGGACAAGTGGACAGGTTAATGTCAAGCCCTGCATGTTTTTTTTTCTCTACATTGAACACCACACATTGGCTGCTATTGTAGGCTGAATGATAGAACAGCTTTTTCCATGTTAAATTGTTATGGGATGCATTTTCTCCATTGTTTTTGATGGTAGGCCACTCTGGCAGACCTACATTATGATCAAATAGCCAAATAGCATTATGATCAATATAGCCTCAGTGTTCACAAAAACATGTCCTGGAAGTTGTACAGAATTTTTACAACGTTCAAGTTTGCGCTCAGCTGACCTGAAATTTGCTCAGTGCTGGAAAGAATTAGAGGGAACATTGGTCATGACCCTTGAGGAGACTCCAGTGGGCTTGAGGCTTAATGGACATAGTCACCAGCCAATCAGCAGGCTGCATTCCTCACATTCTGGAAAGAGATTGTCAAGGCCATGAAACCTTAAAGAGAGTGTGTGTTTGTGCGTGTGCACTTTTGTGTGTGAGTGTGTGTCTGCGTGCATTCCAGTGTGTGTGTGTGTGCGTGCATGTGCGTGTGCGTGTGTGCGTGTGTGTGTGTGTGTGTGTGTGTGTGTGTGTGTGTGTGTGTGTGTGTGTGTGTGTGTGTGTACACTATGTGTGTGTAGGCAACTGCAGGAGAGACCGTATTATGCAATGGCACATGCAGTGGCCACGGCATCTGCAGAATTCCATGTTCATTTCCCAGAAAATTGTAGGCCTACGTCTTTTAATGACTTGCTGCTGTTCAGACAGTTCTGGGAACTATACCTTTGCACCCATGACATCACAATTCCTGGAGAAGAGGAGGGAGAAATGAGAGGAAGACATGAAGAGAATAAGATAATTATTTCTTCATTACCTCCTTTCGGTGAAAATCATCCCCCACTTTAATAAGACCAGGGCAGGTGGGCAGGTGGGCAGGTGGGCAGGTGTGTGTCCCTCATCGAGCCAGCTGCACACCAGAGCGAGAGAACGAGAGAGAGCGAGGAGAGGAAAGAAAGAAGGGGAGAGAGGGGGATACATGTAGAACGGGATGAGTGGCAGGAGTTTAAGAGAGTAAAAGAGGTTCAGAGGAGACTTTCAAGGATCTGTGGAAAGAGGGAACCAAGAAGGACAAGTACAGATTAAGGAAAAAAAGGAACAGCGAGAGGAGTGCAGTGAGGAGAGAAAAAGACAGCTTTTGCAGAGTGAAAGACTCTTTTTTCTCCCCAGGGTGTTTTCCTGAGCCTCACTCATCAGTCTGGGCAGGAATCGCTCGTCACTCTTTTCCTACCTCCCTCCTCTCCCCCACTTATTCCCTCCTTTCTTCCCCCTCTCCCAGCCGTGGAGCGTCACGAGAGCCACGCGATGAGAATAGAATGAGAAGGGAGAGGGAGAGTGAGCAAGAGAGGGAGAGAGGAACGAACCAGGGAAGCGAGAGACTTACACACACCACAAGCATTGGAAATTGAAGGAGTTGGTGTGCAGCTCGCAAGGTGGGTGAGGAGCATATAAGGCATGCATGTGCGTGTGTGATTTCTCTGAATGTGCCTGAATGAATGCTGGCATTCATGTCTTGATACTACTTCTATTGAATTGAATTGTGTTTTATTAAGAGTGTGTGACAGGTTTGACTTCCCACTGTTTTGTGTGTGTATCACATTTTGGTGTGTCTATACATTACCCTGTCACCCACATTTTAGCCATAAAGCATGTGTGTTACTATGCATGTGTATGACTGTGTGTTAGTATCACCTTAGTAACACCATAGTATCACTTTACAGTGAATTAAATAGATCCAGACAGTTATTGATTGAAAAAATAAACAGATACAGACAGCGAATTAGAACAGGTGAAAAAAGGGGAAAAAAGAGATTGAGATGGAGAGGTAAAGAGAGTTATCTGTGCAGAGTTTGAAAAGTCAATGAGTGACCGTCATGTACAGTAACTCAATCTCCAATGGTCCTTGTCGTGGCGTGTTGAATGTACATGGTGTAATGCATGGATGAATCTTTGTAGTTAATAAGATGCTAACCTGCATCTCCTGTGGTGCAGGAAAATTGTTTGCTGCAAGGACGTAATCAAATTAAGATCCCATCTGTAGACTCTTGAGTTTCTGTCATTCAAGTTTTCCATGAAGAACATAACACATGTTATATTGAGCCCAGCTAGTGAAGCGGAGAGAGAGTTTTTGAGGTTAGAGCTATAATTATAGTGTAAGAGATAGTGAGTAGTATGCTACTGTCAGACAAAGTTGAGGGTGATTCTATGGGTCAGCAGTGTGTGTGACACTTTAAAGCTAACATTGAGTCTGAGTTGGAGCTCTGAGGAAGTTGGAGTTGGAGCAGTGCTGTGTGAGTGTGTGAGTGCATGTATGAGGTGCAGTTTGTCAAAGGCAGCAATTTAGCATGGTGTGTGTGTGTGTGTGTGTGTGTGTGTGTGTGTGTGTGTGTGTGTGTGTGTGTGTGTGTGTGTGTGTGTGTGTGTGTGTGTGTGTGTGTGTGTGTGTGTGTGTGTGTGTGTGTGTGTGTGTGTGTGTGTGTGCGTGCTTGCATTAGTGTGTATGTGCATGGGTGTATGTTTGCATGAGTGTGGGACTGCTAACGCATGTGAATACATGTTTGTGTGTGAACTGCATACCCTAGTGTGTCAGATCAAAGGAAAGACAGAGGCTGACTCTTCTTTACATACTGTGTAGCGGTTTTACGTACTGTAACAGATGCAGCAGAAGTGCCCTTTCCATATCATTGAGTGTACCCTCAATCACATCGCTTTTAGTTAGTGATTTTTCCCTGACAGCTTTAGATAGGTACAATATGGCATTTCGGCATGATCTCCTTTTTTATTTATACATAATATTTTTTACGCTGCTGCTACTCACTGTTTGTTATCTATGTATAGTCACTTTACCCTTACCTACATGTACATATTACCTCAATTATCTCGAAAACCTGTACCCCCATACATTGTCACAGTACCGGTACCCCCTGCATATAGCCTCGTTATTGTTATTTTTTATGTTACTTTTTAAACTTTAGTTAATTTAGTAAATATTTTTCTTAACTCTTATTTTATTAAATCTGTATTGTTGGTTAAGGGCTTGTAAGTAAGCATTTCACAGGGTGTCTACACCTGTTGTTTTTAGCGTATGACAAATAAAATTGGATTTGATTTGATATCCCTTCATAGTTTGTCCACTGAAAATAAGAACAATGTTTTGGAGCTCTGCAGGCTTGATGTTTTAGTCGCGCCCCCAGCCCTCCTTGTTTCTCTATGCCAGAGTGATTCCTCCCTCTCCCTCCTTGACTTATGAATGAGCTGTCTCTCTGTCGCTCTGTTCCTCTTAAGTTTCACCCCCAGCGCTGATGTGCACGGCCAAGGGGCATGGTTCAGGTAGCCCTGGCAGGCAGCGAGGTCACTCTTGCAAGGTTAGGCCAGGTAATGGAATGTTAGGTATTTACTGCTCACAGCCCTGGCTGTGTCCCTCGCTCCCTTCCTCCTCTTCCCCCTGCAGCCCTTCTCACCCCTCTTCGTCTCACCCCTCCCACCTCCAGGAGCGTGTATCTGTGCAACATGCTGGGTCATGCCACCCTGCCAAGCCATGCCGGGGCATCAACACGTTTGTATAAGTGTTGGAAAATCACCTGATGGCATTCCCCATGGTAAAAACCAAACAGAGAAAAGACAGAAGATATTATAGATGCCCAGTCTGCTGTTTATGGTTGCTGCGTGACAACTTTGTGCCAGCAGCATGGGAAGGCTGTGTATCTGCTGTGTGGCACTGGCACCGGAGATTAGTGTTGTGTGAGCTCATATCAATGCAAGCAGATATTTTACCTCCCTCCCTCCCCTCCGCCTCCTCACCATGGATACTGTGCTCACTGGGCCTGTATCAGTGTTATGTGGTTCTCATCAGCCTGTTATAGAGCCCTCTTCCCTGACCCAGTTCTCTCCGCTCCCTCTCTCTAACTGTCACCTGCTCTCTGTCTATATCTCTAGCTGTCTCTCATGGTCTCTCTGTCTCTCTTTCTCGGCTTTGTCCTCAGTCTGTGTACCCAGAATCACATATTCTCGGAAATACAAGGGCTTTCACAGGAGGGGAACATTAACACAGACAAGCTCTCACATGTAAGATTGTACTGCTTGTATCGTATGTGCATGTGCACACAAGCACCAAAATGTATATATAAATTAGAATTACCTCCAGGCGCACATTGAAACACAACCATATACACACCCTTCCGCATTGCCCACAGCCATGCACATGCACATGCACACGCACACGCACACGCACACGCACACAGGGTTGGATAGATTACTTTTTAAATGTAATCTGTTACAGTTATTAGTTACCTGTCCAAAATTGTCATCTGTAACGTAACAATTTGGATTACCCAAGCTCATTAACGGAATCTGGTTACTTTGTAATTTTTTTGATTACTTTGCCCTTAAAAAGGCATTAGAAGGAGACAAAAAATAATATTACCAATTGAGCGACATCTTTTGCAGGATAAATCAATGTTAGAGTTTACATACCTGGCCATAACAGCCAGGTCGCCCGTGATACAAGTCAGGATTCAACATCCAGCCAGATGAGTTTTCAGTTCATCGCACAGACAGGAATAAAGAACTCTCCTGGAAGAAGAATGGCGGGATGTATGTTACATGATTAACTTCTCATGGTGTGATTGTGATGACATACAGAAACTCAAGTCCTTTTGTTCACCCGACCTAGAATACCTCACAATCAAATGCCAACTGTATTACCTCTAAAGAGAATTCTGTTTGTTTATAGTCACAACCGTGTATATTCCCCCTCAAGCCAATACCACGACGGCCCTCAAAGAATTACACAGGACTTTAAGCAAACTGGAAACCACATATCCTGAGGCTGCATTTATTGTAAATGGGGATTTAAACAAAGCAAATTTGAGGTAAAAGCAACCGAAGTTCTATCAACACATTGACTGTAGTACTCACGACTACATCAGATCACGACTACATTTTGCTCCTCCATTCCTATAGGCAGAAACTCAAACAGGAAGTACCCGTGCTAAGGTCTATTCAACGCTGGTCTGACCAATCACAATCCACGATTCAAGATTGTTTTGATCACACGGACTGGGATATGTTCCGGGTAGCCTATGAGAATAACATTGAATTCAGTCACGGACACGGTTGTGTTTTTTATTTTTTATTTTTACAATTTAACCTTTATTTAGCTCGGCAAGTAAGTTAAGAACAAATTCTTATTTACAATGACGGCCTACACCGGCCAAATCCGGACAACACTGGGCCAGTTTTGTGCTGCCTTATGGGACTCCCAATCACAGCCAGTTGTGATACAGCCTGGAATCAAACCAGGGTGTCTGTGACGCCTCAAAAACATAGATGAAGTGCCTTAGACCGCTGCGCCACTCGAGAGTATAGGGGATGTTGTTCTTACGGTGACTATTAAAACCTACCCAAATCAAAATCCGCGGATAGATGGCAGAATTTGCATAAAACTGAAAGCTCGATGAAACTGAACTAAATGACTATCACCCCGTAGCGCTCACTTCTGTCATCATGAAGTGCTTTGAGAGAATCGGATCATATCACCTCTACCTTACATTACACCCTAGACCCACTTCAATTTGCATACCGCCCCAATAGATCCACAGACGATGCAATCGCCATCACACTGCACACTGCCCTATCCCATCCAGATAAGAGGAATATCTACGTCAGAATGCTGTAAATTGACTATAGCTCAGCCTTCAACACTATAGTACCATGCAAGCTCATCCTTAACCCTACCCCTTGCAACTGAGTCCTGGACTTCCAGACAGGCCACCCCCAGATGGTGAAGGTAGGAAACAACACCTCCACTTCTCTGATCCTCAACACGGGGTCCCCAAAAGGGTGCATGCCCAGCCCCATCCTGGAGTCCCTGTTTACCCATGACTGCGTGGCCACGCACACCTCCATCACCATCATCAAGTTTGCAGACAACACAACAGTAGTAGGCCTGATTACTAACAATGACGAGACAGCCTACAGGAAGTAGGTAAGGGCCCTGGAGGAGCGGTGCTAGCAAAAATAACCTCTCCCTTAATAACGGAGCTGAACGTGGACTTCAGAAACCAGCAAAGGGAGCACACCCCCATCCACATCAACGGGCCCTCAATGGAAAAGGAGGAAAGCTTCAAATTCCTCTGCGTACACATCACTGACAATCTGAAATGATCCACCCACACAGACAGTGTGGTGAAGAAAGCACAACAGTGCATCTTCAACTTCAGGAGGCTGAAGAAATTTGGCTTGGCCCCTAAGACCCTCACAAACTTTTACAGATGCACAATTGAGAGCATACTGTCGGGCTTCATCACCACCTGGTACGGCAACTACACCGCCCTCAACCGCAGGGCTCTCCAGAGGGTGGTACAGTCTGCCCACTGCATCACCAGGGGCAAACTGCCTGCCCTCCATGACACATAGAGCTGTAAAAAGATCATCAAGGACATTAACCACCCAAGCCACGGCCTGTTCACCCCGCTACCTTGCAAGAAGGCGACGTCAATACAGGTGCATCAAAGCTGGGAAAAACAGCTTCTATCAAGTCTATCAAATCGTCCCGAAGCTGAATGTAATTGGGGACTCGCCTAATCTGTTGCTTATGATTTTGTTGTCATGGAGGACTGAATGAGCTGATGCTACTCTCATGGAATGGCACGCACAACCGAAAACTTCTATTTGATTGTGAAAAATGAATGTCAAATGTTGCATTTACTATACGCCTATTGTTTACGTTTTTGCTGTTGACACTTTGATATCCTGATCATTTTCAGATGTTTAAGCCTATCAAAAGTGTGTGAGTTTGAGCATGGGTACGATAGCCCTTTATTAATCAACATGAATTAGTTTGAGCAATAAAAGACCCATTTGTGGTGTTCTTAAATTAAACTCATTTTTGACTGTATGTGGAACATAATACTGCGTTTAGAAGGGAGGAACTCTCTCAAACTTTTATTCCATAGACTGGGATCTGCATTGTAGAATGCAGCTGTTGCAATAGAACATTTTTCACTGGCTGACCACTGATTGCAAAACCAATCATTGACAGGCAGCTTCACCTTCTCAAATTCAACCATTATTGTGTTAAATTACACATATGAGTGTGTGAACAGCCATCCATGACAACCACAATCTGTGTTGCGCAAATAGCTAAATGAGAGGACAGCAGTGTGATTCACGTCATTGCGCTGTATATATCAATAATAAATTATATCTAAATCGCCCGTAGGCTACACCACTGCTGTCATTCTTACCTCCAAGCATTTATTCAAACAGGATATATAATCTTTGGATGCTGACAGAAATAACACCATTGGAAGTCAAAGCTTGGACTGAAGAGTACAAAAGCCCAATCCTGCTGTTTTCCTGTCATCCATCAAACGCATTTGGTGTGTCATCATAGTGTTTTTTTCAATGTTGATTGGAATCTCATTGAGAAAACAAATAGGTATCATAAATAACTTTTTCGCAAACATCCTTTCTGAACTTAACAGTAACCATCTAGTTTTTCAAAAGTTTCTGTAATCTGATTACAATATTTTTGCTGGTAACACATTGCAGTAACAGTTTTGTTTGTTATCAGTGACATATAACTGATAACATGTAATCCATTAGTCCCCAACCCTACGCACACACGCGCACACACACACACACTTCACATTTGTTAGGATATATTGTCAACGTCACCTATGGAAGACATTGTAATTGTGGACGTTCCTCTACAAAAATGACTGCAGACTGCAGGTCTGAGCTGCCAAAACAATGTAACTTTAAGGCAATTTTTACAGTCGGTTCTCACTTCATTCCTATAAGTACAAATGGATATCGGTCAGCCCCGTGGCAGAAACTGATCAATTGGCAACCTTCATATGACTTATGCCTTTCTCTTAGATGTTAAGTCCCCTATAGGGGGGACTGTGAGCGGTTCTGGACCGGCGATAACTGCCATTTTGATGTACAAAATGTTTGGTGAATCTTAGTCCAGTGATTTATAGTCCCAGAATGCTATCTGCTGCCACTCTATCAGTAGAGCTGACTTGAAGTGTCAGGTTTCAGACCCCACATTTTCATTGGGAATGACGTATCAATTTTCTGGCCTGTCTGGACAAAGAATTGATTTGCTCTCCATCTGAGCAACGGAGCCCAGCCTGGAGATGGAATATGAAAGAGGACAGTCAAGCATTTCATCTCATTGTGATATACAGTGGCTTGCAAAAGTATTCACCCCCCTTGGCATTTTTCGTATTTTATTGCCTTACAACCTGGAATTAAAATGGATTTTTTTAGGGGTTTGTATCATTTGATTTACACGACATGCCTACCACATTGAAAATGCAAAATATCTTTTATGGTGAAACAAACAAGAAATAAGACAAAAAAACTGAAAACTTTAGCGTGCATAACTATTCACCCCACAAAGACTTTGTAGAACCACCTTTTGCAGCAATTACAGCTGCAAGTCTCTTGGGATATGTCTCCATAAGCTTTGCACATCTAGCCACTGGGATTTCTGCCCATTCTTCAAGGCAAAACTGCTTCAGCTCCATCAAGTTGGATGGGTTCCACTGGTGTACAGCAATCTTTAAGTCATACCACAGATTCTCAACTTGATTGAGTTCTGGGCTTTGACTAGGCCATTCCAATACATTTAAATGTTTCCCCTTAAACCACTCGAGTATTGCTTTAACAGTGTGCTTAGGGTCATTGTCCTGCTGGAAGGTGAACCTCCGTCCCAGTCTCAAATCTCTGGAAAACTGAAGCAGGTTTCCCTCAAGAATTTCCCTGTATTTAGCACCATCCATCGTACCTTCAATTCTGACCAGTTTCCCAGTCCCTGACAATGAAAGACATCCCCAAAGCACCATGCTTTACTGTGGGGATGGTGTTCTCGGGGTGATGGAGGGTTTGGTTTGTTCCAGAAATAGCGTTTTCCTAGATGGCTAAAAAGCAAAATTTTAGTCTCATCTGACCAGAGTACCTTCTTCCATATGTTTGGGTAGTCTCTCATATGCCTTTTGGCAAACACCAAATGTGTTTTCTTATTTCTTTAAGTAATGGATTTTTTCTTGCCACTCTTCCGTAAAGCTCAGCTCTGTGGAGTGTATGGCTTAAAGTGGTCCTATGGACAGATACTCCAACCTCCGCTGTGGAGCTTTGCAGCTCCTTCAGGGTTATCTTTGGTCACTTTGTTGCCTCTCTGATTAATGCAATCCATGCCTGGTCTTTGAGTTTTTGTGGGCGGCCCTCTCTTGGCAGGTTTGTTGTGGTGCCTACAATTTTTATAATGGATTTAACTTCTTGCGTCGAGCAATCCCGGATCCGGGATCCTATTTATAGCCTCAAGCTCATTAGCATAACGCAACGTTAACTATTCATGAAAATCGCAAATAAAATGAAATAAATATATTTGCTCTCAAGCTTAGACTTTTGTTAACAACACTGTCATCTCAGATTTTCAAAATATGCTTTTCAACCATAGCTAAACAAGCATTTGTGTAAGAGTATTGATAGCTAGCATAGCTATAAGCCTAGAATTCAGCCAGCAACATTTTCACAAAAACAAGAAGACCATTCAAATAAAATCATTTACCTTTGAAGAACTTCAGATGTTTTCAATGAGGAGACTCTCAGTTAGATAGCAAATGTTCAGTTTTTCAAAAAATATTATTTGTGTAGGACAAATCGCTCCGTTTTGTTCACGTTTGGCTATGAAAAAAACCTGTGTCCAGTTATAGCCTCAAGCTCATTAGCATAACGTAACGTTAACTATTTATGAAAATTGCAAATGAAATGAAATGAATGTGCTAGCTCTCAAGCTTAGCCTTTTCTTAACCACACTGTCATCTCAGATTTTCAAAATATGCTTTTGAACCATAGCAAAACAAGCATTTGTGTAAGAGTATTGATAGCTAGCGTAGCATTTAGCGTGCAACATTTGCACAAAACCAGAAAAGCATTCAAATAAAATCACTTACCTTTGAAGAACTTCGGATTTTTTCAATGAGGAGACTCTCAGTTACATAGCAAAGTAGGAGTGTGTAGGAGAAATCGCTCCGTTTTGTACATCACGTTTGGGTACCAAAAAAAACAGAAAATTCATCAAAACGGCGAACTGTTTTCCATAATATCGACTGAAACACGGCAAACACTGTTTAGAATCAATCCTCAAGGTGTTTTTCACATATCTCTTCATTGATATATCGTTCGTGGATGTCTACTTTCTCCTCTGAATCGCTTGGAAAAAGACGTGCAGCTGAAGATGACGCACCAATTTCGACGGAGGACACCGGGCGGACACCTGGCAAATGTAGTCTCTTATGGTCAATCTTCCAATGATATGCCTACAAATACATCACAATGCTGCAGACACCTTGGGGAAACGATAGATCGGAAAGGCTCATTCCTTGCGCATTCACAGCCATATAAGGAGACAATGAAAAACAGAGCCTCAAAAATCCTGCTCATTTCCTGTTTGAAGTTTCATCTTGGTTTCGCCTGTAGCATCAGTTCTGGGGCACTCACAGACAATATCTTTGCAGTTTTGGAAACGTCAGAGTGTTTTCTTTCCAAAGCTGTCAATTATATGCATAGTCGAGCATCTTTTTGTGACAAAATATTGCGCTTAAAACGGGCACGTTTTTTTATCCAATAATGAAATAGCGCCCCCATAGATGTAAGAGGTTAATTAATGGTGCTCCATGGGATGTGGGATCATGTGACAGATCATGTGACACTTAGATTGCACACAGGTGGACTTCATTTGACTCATTATGTGACTTCTGAAGGTAATTGGTTGCACCAGATCTTATTTAGGGGCTTCATAGCAAAGGGGGTGAATACATATGTACGCACCACGTTTCCATTTTATTATTTATAAATTTATGAAACAAGTAATTTTTTCATTTCACTTCACCAATTTGGAACATTTTGTGTATGTCCATTACATGAAATCCAAATAAAAATCCATTTAAATTACAGGTTGTAACGCAACAAAATTGGAAAAACGGCAAGGGGGGTGAATACTTTTGCAAGGCACTGAATATTTCGAGCTCTCAACATGAAAAAAAGTAAGTAATTTCTCTTGGTCACTTTGTGCTTAAAGCTGTAGTTGAAACAAGTCTACACGTATTTGATTGGTATCTGTGCCGCTCAGTGGACGTTTAGGAGAAAAGTCTCCATTGTCATTTATATGATATGGTGCCAATATTGTACTGTCACAAAGTATAATCATATTTTTTACAGTTATAAGAAAGATTAAATCTTATAGTAAGTTATTTATAATTTAATGTGTTACTATACTTAGAAAGCATTTTAGTAATTTCAAGCCCTATTGCCCCACGTTTGTTGAATAAGAAAAAAATCATATATACATTTTCATATTTTCATAAGGTTTTTACTACGTACTTGAGCTTGTGTCCTTTAAACTGAGTACACCTCAGCAATTTGTAACTATTTTTACCAGAATGGTGAGTTCCAGACTTATCTAAAACTATTGAATATTACCATTTATTGTTTATGGGCATCTCATGAAAAATCGTTAGATTTGGGTATGTCTATTTTGGCGGAAATTAAACATTTGGCCTATAATTCAGGTGGTTCCAGGGTAACCACATAATTAAGCGAATACGTGTTTTGTCTCAAACCCCCCAAAAGTAAAATAATAGGACTAAATCAAATCAGACTTTAACTGCAGTTTAATTTGATTTAGGCCTATTCTTTAACTTAGATTTTTGATTGCGATGGAAATGTCAATCTAACATATCAATTATTAGTGACGGAACTGTTGACGCAGAAGATACATCTCCTTCAAATGTTGAGATTTGCTTCCGTTGATAAATCATTTGAAATCAACCAGAGCTTAAAATGCTAAGCCTATTGAATTGTCGATTTTAAGTTGAATTTTGGGTTCAAATGAAACATTCGCTATTGATGAGTTTGCTAGTACTAAATAGGCCTAAATAGCTTGCCTGGCTACCCAGACTTCTTGCTTCAGAAAAAGGTTATGCCACACCCACGGAAGTTAGTTTCTTACATTTTTTACATTTTAGTCATTAAGCAGACACTCTTATCCAGAGTGACTTACAGGAGCAATTGGGGTTAAGTGCCTTGCTCAAGGGCACATCAACAGATTTTTCACCTAGTCAGCTGAGGAATTTGTCCCGAGGGTCTGAACCACTAGGCTACCTGCCGCAATGTGTCTGTATCTGAATACCTCCCCGACCCTTCACTGAATGCGAACACATTTGGTGCCATCCGATTGGTCCAGAAACTGATGGGTTGGGCCAGAGCCAGAATACACGTGGGTTAAGCGTTGGTTTGAAAATATGTCATTGGCTTTGATACTCTGATTTATTAGAGACAATCCAATTGCTTATGACTTTGTCTTGTACAAACGACGTATGACCCTCCCGTGTTAAGCATGTATCGATGCAAGCTTCAACGGAAATTATGTCCAGAAATATGACGCACCCATGTAAAAACGATGCAAAATCTCTTGAAATCAATAGCAGCCATTATTTGAGCTGAAGCGAGAGAAAATAATCTTCGGAATGAAATATTGCCCATTTACATCTCACAAGTTGCACAAATACAATATTGTATCATGTTACATTAATAAATACATACTGTGTAAATTTTAGCATGTTTACCTGCCTACAATACCCACTGTAGATTGCAAGCCCATAGTAGGTCAACGGGGTTATGTTAACTGGCTAGCTACTGCTGTTAGCTAGCTGGCTAGACAGCCACAAAAATTGGCAGCTAGCTACACACTAATTTATATCTACTTAAAAAAACACAAGTTTTAGGTCATTTTTGCCTGTTGAACTATCTGGTTAGCTTGATTATTACGATTCAGATATAGCTAGCTGATAGTTATGAAGACAATGTTTGCTTTGTGTATGTCTTGTTTCATCTGTATTGTTGCCATTGTCCTGGCTGGAAGAATGTTCAGTGAATGGGAGGTGCAGCATAAAGTAAGGCTGTAGGTGGAGTGTGAGTGCTTCTCAAATGTCATTTTTTATTTGATCTTCACACTCTGGTCCTCACAAGAATGTACTTAAGAGAGTGTGCTCGGAGAATGCATGCTTGGAGAATGCACGGTAGTATGCATACTGAGAGACATCTCTGATGACAGACATTGCAATTATTGACATTCCTTTACAAAACAATTGCTGGGATTTATTCGTCTGTGCTGCCAAAACAAGGGGAATTAGGGTTATAGGTCAGCGCCGAAAACTGAACAATGGGCTACCTTCACATGATATAGGCCTTTAATCCAGGGTAACCACAGAAGTAAGGAAATCATTTTTTGACAATCATACATTTATAAAGTCAAAATGATACTCACATGTTGGCAAAGCAAGAAAACTGTATGAAAAACGAACAATGTTTTCATTACAAAAGTAAGCTTAGAAGTAATAAGTCCTGGATAACTGCATCTACCCGTCTAGTACAATGTCAGCCAGTCATTAGACTAATGTTTACTCTGCTATCATAACACCTATGTCATGAAAAGCATGTCCCTTTAACAATGACAAAATGACATAAGCCCTCACTAAGAGCTGAGCTGAGTCATCGTCATCAGGCCACTGTGACTGTCTTTTTAGAGCAGTAGGGTAAACAGCTGTAGGATATTTAGCTGAGTGGTCCCATCGGGCTGTGTAGCTCCTAGCGCTAACGCTAGCCGAGAGAGGAGATGCTATAGTGTGATAAGGTAGAGGTTGTTGCGTGGGAAGGCAGTGCAGCCGCTGGTTGTTTGTTCCTGTTTTCCTCAGCTGACAGACATCAGAGTCGGGACTCTCCAGTGGAGCGAATAAAGTGCCAATCTAGTTAAATTGCACGAAATCAGAAACATATGGGAGCCGAGCCCACAAACCTTGGCTGGGGCACTGCCAAAATCTTACAGAGGAGCACCACAGAGTCTAGAGTCTCTCTCTCACATGCACGCATGCACACACATACACACACAGACACATACACACACACACACACACGCACGCACACTAAAACACACACTAACACACACACACACACAGACCCGAGACTCAGCATTTCCTACCCATTAAGCGCTTCCTCCCCGAGTCTTTCATCATCTAAAGTGAATAATCTGGTGGAGGCCTATTTGGTGTGAGCTGAATATTTTGACTGCTTTAACCACATGGGAGGCAGTAAGAATATTTGGATTACCGAATTGTTTTGTGTTGCAAGCAATTTTGGATGCCAATCCAATTTGTGTCTATTTAAATATTTTGGTCTGATTTAAATATTTTGGTTGTAATGGTTGCTGTGTATGAATAAGTATGCAGAAATGATATGATTATAGTAGACGAAAATATGACGACATCTTCCCCACGGTCTGTGTTCAGAATTCTTTAATGTCGTTGGTATGGTAATGTACGTTGGTATGGAACTCATGTTTGTTAATGTTTCTAAAGCTGTGTAATGTTGCTTTTTGTTCCTTCATGATATACCTGGCATCTGATCAAACTGTTGATGGATTTAAAGGTCTAACTCAGATAGACTATTCAACTTCAAAAAATGATTCACCAGAGAAAAATGTTCCTCTAATATCAGAGTTTGACTAGCTACTCTGTGTGTGTGTGTGTTTGTGTGTGTGTATCCCTTGAGGTGAGAGTGGGTGGAGTGTGAGTGGGAGAAGGGTCCTGGTGATGAGGCCTCAGTCTTTTAGCTGCCTTTGAGATGGCACACATGACTTTACGAACCAGCAGCACAATTCTTTGCCTGGAGCAGCAGCCAACCCACCTCTTATATCAATTGTATGTTTATTATGACGGTAGTTAAAATATACGAGCCCTACCTGGGCACTATGTGAAACAGGGGGAAACAGTGGGGGAGAGAATGGAGGGAGCAAATTAACTAGCAATCACTAATGCTCTGGTTCTTCAGACCAGGCTCCAGATTGCATCATCCACCTCACCTGATGTAGACCCCAACACACTGAGATCATACACCTTAGCTGCAGGGAGGGTTAAGGAAAGTACCAGAGTCAGCCCAGGCCACTCACAGACACGCACACACACACGGACACACGCATACACTCATGCACACACACACATAAGTGTGTATGAGAGTGCGTGTAGGCACACTGGTATACACACTGCTGATACACTATAAGTACCAATTAATGTTTGTGTTTGTGTGTGTTCCCGCATCTGTAAGTGTTTTATGGTTATGTTGTATATAATTACATGGCGTCAGATGGTGGCAGGTTTGATTGGCAAACTTAATGTGCCCATACCATGGTGTGTGTGTGTGTGTGTGTTGTGTGTGTGTGTGTGTGTGTGTGTGTGTGTGTGTGTGTGTGTGTGTGTGTGTGTGTGTGTGTGTGTGTGTGTGTGTGTGTGTGTGTGTGTGTGTGTGTGTGTGTGTGTGTGTGTGTGTGTGTGTGTGTGTGTGTGTGTGTGTGTTCGTGTGTTCTTACTGCATATGTGTGAGGCAGACATTCTGAACCTAGCTGTGGTTCCACAACAAGACTGATAGGAAGGGAGAAGTGCTAAATCAGAATCGGCAGGCAGTGTACAGTAGAGTATTGGCCTGGGGCTGGGTGTTCACTTCTTGGCCTTACTACCAGGGAAATGAGAGCACAGACAAGAGAGCAGCTGAGATGCGAGTCAAGAGTTCTACTGCTCTTTCATTAGTTTGTTATTGTCCATTTAACAATTCTTGATATCCCAATTTGTGCCTTGCTTGAACATTGTTATTGTATTTGTCACTTTCATTATTTTTCTTGGTAAATCCTAAAAGCCCCCGTGCAGCCTTTGAAAAAAAAGTTTTAATCATCATTAGTTGTCTAGTAAATCACTGTGTATTTATTTAATTCAAATCATTTATTTTCATGAGCCTCCTTTAGCCCTTAAAATGTTTATTCCGATTGTGTGGGCATTAGGAAACAAATTTGAAGATATTTACATTCACAGCCCTGATTGGCTGATAGGATAGTCTAGAGCCCACCCCCTTACCCAGATGAACAGTCATTACTGTGGGTCACAAGTTCTGTCCCACCTGAACAGGCTGAAGTTCCAGTATTTTTCTTTTCAAACAGCTACACAAAAATGGCATTATCATAATTTTCACAATTTCAAAGTGTTATTTCTACCTCATAGTATGGAAATATCAGAAAATCAACAGGAAATCACGTTTTTAATTGGACTCGGTCTTTAATAAAAATATTAATGAAAAAAAAGAGTTATGCAACTCTCCGTATGTCAGGTCTTAATTTGTCTGATTAAGCGTATGTCAAACACAGTTAGTCAGTGGTAGGCTAAGTGCTAGGCTATAAAGGCACGCTAAGCTATATAGGCATACTAAGCAGGCTTGACATGCTATTCTACAGTAGGGAAAACAGGTGGATGTAAATATGGGGACTGGACTGAGGAAGTGTGGAAGGGATGCAAGTATGCCATTGGAGGCTCTTTAGTGTGTTGAGTTTGTGATAGGGTGGCCCCATTCTGAGCAAACAGTGTGTGTGTGTGTGTGTGTGTGTGTGTGTGTGTGTGTGTGTGTGTGTGTGTGTGTGTGTGTGTGTGTGTGTGTGTGTGTGTGTGTGTGTGTGTGTGTGTGTGTGTGTGTGTGTGTGTGTGTGTGTGTGTGTGTGTGTGGTGTTGATAAGCATATTGGACGAGGAAGAAAGGGCTACATTGAAGGTGTTGAGTGTTTCTTGAGTGTGGAGGGTAAATGGTGTTGAGTGGGTTGTGTGAATGGTGTTGAGTTGGATGGTTGGGGTGGTAGGGTGTGGTGAGGATGAGACCAGTGATGAGTACTAAATGAGGAATAGGCAGTGTCTTGTGCTGTTGATACTAGTAGAACTGACATGTTATCTTTAGGTATTAGATTTTAGAAAGCAGTTGACTCTCCTCGGAGGAGGAATGGGAGGACCATCCTCCTCAGTAAATGTAATAAAAATAGCGAAACATTTAAGAAGTTATCCTTTAAATAAAACTATGCGAAATATATTCACGTCACCAAATAATTGATTAAAACACACTGTTTTGCAATGACGGTCTACAGTAACCTCAGCAGCACTCTGTAGGGTAGGACCATGTTGTAGCTGGAGGAGAGCTAGTTTCCATCCTCTGGGTACTTCAATACATAACCTAGGAGGCTCATGGTTCTCACCCACGTCCATAGATTACACAGTAATTGTGACAACTCCTGGAGGACTTCCTCCAACCTATCAGTGCTCTTGCAGTATGAACTTACATGTTGTCCACCAAATCAATCAACACATAAGCTATAGCTAACTAGCATTGCAGTGCATCAAATGTGGTGAGTAGTTGAGTCAAAGAGAGAGAAAGACAATAGTTTAATAGCTTTGAGTTTGGCGGTTATTATATGGTTAGGCTTGGAACATTTTTTTAGTCTGGTCACAGAATTTATGTGTTGTTTTATTGAAGTCCACAAGCGAAGGAAAAAGGTGAGTGGAGGAGAGTGCATAGATGCAAGAAATAGATCAATGTGGCTGCTATGATGTGAACTGTGATTACGTGCGACCAGAGGTCAAATCAAATCAAGTCAAAGTTTATTTGTCACGTGAAATGCTTACTTACAGGCTCTAACCAATAGTGCGAATAAAAGGTGTGTGTGTGTGTGTGTGTGTGTGTGTGTGTGTGTGTGTGTGTGTGTGTGTGTGTGTGTGTGTGTGTGTGTGTGCGCGCGCGCGCGTGTGTGTGCGTGAATTTTGCTGCTAGGGAGCAGTGCTGACGAGGCAGGAACATGGGGACACTCCAGTTACCTCAAGATCAAAAACCATAAACCCAGTTTAGTGTTTCATCCGCTGTGTCCATCAGTAAAGAAATAAAACAACAGTAAAAAGACATTTGAAAATAACAGTAGCAAGGCTGTATACAGACACCGGTTAGTCAGGCTTATTGAGGTGTGTTCATTCCTCTGATTCTGTTGACAAACATTTCTTAAACGGAAGCAACCGTTATGAAACTGGGATAAACATACCTGAATTTGGCCAATAGAAACTCTCATTTGCAACTGTTGGACTAATGATTACACCCTACTGTAGATCAGCTAGATGCAGGCACAAGTGTGCAAGGCGCTATTCCATGTATCACTGTCTGTCACCTCAAGTTTTCCTCTCGACCTGTGTGCACCTACATTGTAAACTTTCATTCATAGGCTAGGTTGTAGCAACCTCATGATGTGTATAGTAGCCTAAACCTATCCATTTTACATACAACTGAGTGAATGGAATTTGAATGACAGTCATCCAAACGGCACTGACCGCCACGCTTAGAGAGGGATGAAAACTTGGAAGAATAGAGTGAGAGGAGAGGAGAGGAGAGGAGAGGAGCGGAGGTGAGGAGAGAGTAGCATGATGCCACCATCTGTTAGCCACATGCTACAACTCACCGCAGTTCCATAAATCTCAGCGGCCCTCAGCAATGCAAGGCCACATTCCGCCTGGCTAAACGTACAGGCATCAAGCGCAGTGGCTACGTCCTCAGAATTCCCAAAATGTTTACCTCATCCCTCATAGAGAGAGACAGCGAGGCAGGGAGGGGATTCATACAGTGAGAGGGAAGAAAGGGGTGAGGGGGAGACAGTAAACACAATGCATATCATTACATAAACCACCAGGACATAGGACTGCTGTGAAGAAGGATAGTGTGACTGTGGGCTTCAAATCAATCTTTTTGTGGTCTGTCTGGCCTAAATAGAAAGGTTTAGCTTATTTTTAGAGAATATATCTATAGTATATCAACAGTGGCTCTCTATAAGTATTCAGAATGACACACACACAAATACACACACGTACAGTCACATGTGCACACACATGCCCACTAAAACATGCATACACACACACACAAACATACACACATGCGCACACACGCACACACACACAGCTATAGATTATTTGTATCAAAGTCAAGTCCAAGCAGGTCCTGCAGTGTTGTCTATAGATGGCCTGGAGTGTGTGTGTGTGTGTGTGTGTGTGTGTGTGTGTGTGTGTGTGTGTGTGTGTGTGTGTGTGTGTGTGTGTGTGTGTGTGTGTGTGTGTGTGTGTGTGTGTGTGTGTGTGTGTGTGTGTGTGTGTGTGTGTGTACATGACAGAGTGTGGGTGTGTGTACATCACAGAATGTCTGTGTGTACATGACAGAATGTGTGTGTGTACATGACAGAGTGTGTGTGTGTACGTACATGACAAAGTGTGTGTGTGTGTACATGACAGAGTTTGTGTGTGTGTGTGTACATGACAGAGTGTGTGTGTGTGTACATGACAGAGTGTGTGTGTGTGTACATGACAGAATGTGTGTGTGTGTGTACATGACAGAGTGTGTGTGCGTACATGACAGAATGTGTGTGTGTGTACATGACAGAGTGTGTGCGTACACGACAGAGTGTGTGTGTGTGCGTACGTGACAGAGTGTATGTGTGTGTGTGTGTACATGACAGAGTGTGTGTGTGTGTACATGACAGAGTGTGTGTGCGTACATGACAGAGTGTGTGTGTGTGTGTGTGTGTACATGACAGAGTGTGTGCGTACACGACAGAGTGTGTGTGTGTGCGTACGTGACAGAGTGTGTGTGTGTGCGTACATGACAGTGTGTGTGTGTGTGTGTGTGTGTGTGTGTGTGTGTGTGTGTGTGTGTGTGTGTGTGTGTGTGTGTGTGTGTGTGTGTGTGTGTGTGTGTGTGCGTACATGACAGTGTGTCTGTGTACATGATGTTTTGACCATGTTCCTACCAGGCTAGTTGTTTTTGACAGTGCTGTAATAACGCTGGCTTGTGTGTTTGTGTCCTGGAGAAAGAAGGCCACGATGACAGCTCCCATCGTCTCCATCCGCTCTCACACCCTCAGCCCTTTGCTGTTTGTGCATATTCTCTACGCACAAGCACGATCCCCAGGACACCACGCCTGCCTGCATTGTGATCCTCAAGATAGTGTATGGAGTGTGGTGTGCAGTATTCTGTGGCAGTATTCTTGTGAAGTATCAGGTATGTGCACTCACCTTAATCAGGATGGATGCCATACAGGCATACTGCGTTTGTATCCAAATATCTCTTTTTTTTTATATTTTTCTCTATCCCTCCCTTCCTTTGTATGGACATAGTTTCTGTATCTATTACAAGAACACAGGGCTTGTCACTTAACCTCTCTTTCTTTTTCAGATTCAAGTTCAGATTGCTTTATCGGCATGAAATACAGTGTGTAGATATTGCCTAAGCGGTGGTACAGCATTTCCGTAAATACAGTACAATGCAATGATTCTCTATCTCTCTCTATTTATGGAGATAGATTCTGTACCTATTATACTAATAGTGTGCTTGTCTCTTCTGCCAGTTTGGGGTGTTTGAGGCCCAATACTTTAGAGCAGGGCTGTTCAATGTCACTCCTGGTGGGCCGAAACACTTCTGGTTTTCAACCTCTTTTTCTAATTCAGACCTGGGACACCAGGTGAATGCAATTACAGTAACTATGAGGTAGAAACAAAAAACAGCAGTGTTGTAGACCCCCAGGGCCGACACCGAACAGCCCTGCTGTAGAGTATCTATCTGTAAGTGTGCAGTTGGCAAACTTTGTATGAGTTGCTTAAATGAGTTGTGATCTTGTCCGTTTCATACCACTGTTTAGTAGCTCACCAGCTTACAGTTTTGTAGGTCTGTGCATGTTACTGTGGTGATGTCTGGAACTATGAGGTGGAGGCTGGAGGTCAGGAGCAAGATGAACACAGAATGACCTTTGACCCCCAGGGTTCAAGAATCAAAGACTCCATATAGACTCAATCTAAAGATTTTGTAAAGAAATCTGTTTACATATTATTTTGATTTTGGTGAAGGTTCGAAGCACCTGTGTAACTATCTGAACTCAGCAAAAAAAGAAACGTCCTCTCACTGTCAACTGCGTTTATTTTCAGCAAACTTAACATGTGTAAAAAAAAAAGTGTTGCTGAGTTTAGCTAACTCCCACATACCTGGTAGGAGTTTTGATGAAGTCTGTCTCTGCTGCTGGGTTTCCAAAGATGTTTAAGTTTGACGTTTAGGTGTTAGGAGTTGTATTCCAGTGGATTATAATGTATTGTTCTCTGACATGTTAAATGTTTGCATTGAGTGTTCTTGGGTATCTTTAACCTGGTTTACCTAAATAGCACTTCTGAAAGCCGTATCCAAATTATGTGCAAATATATGTTGGTTATGAAAGAAATGTGGATGTAAGAAATATTATTTTCCATCCCTTTGAGATGCAGAGGAACCACATGGTTTTTGGCTTTCGGTCTGATTTCATGGAACTTTAGATCGATTGAAATCATTTTGGTAAAGAAATTATATAATAACATGGTGGCCAGAGATGAGTCACCACTAATTTTATGTTCTCCTTAAAACTCTGGCATCCAACTGGTATTTGTGTCCTGTACTAGAGCTCTGGGTGATCCGAGCACAGCCAATAGGAGAGCCTGGCAGTGACATCACAGTCATGCAATGTGTTGAACGGATAACGATGAACGTTCCAGAACAAACAGAAAACCAGAGAGACGATGGAGAGATGGAGTGTGGCAAGCAGAAAACCCCTGCCTCATTATTCATCCATCAAAAACGAGTGTGTGTGTGTGTGTGTGTGTGTGTGTGTGCGTGCGTGCGTGCGTGCGTGCGTGCGTGCGTGTGCGTGCGTGTATGAATTTTGCTGCTAGGGAGCAGTGCTGACGAGGCAGGAACATGGGGACACTCCAGTAACCTCAAGTTCAAAAACCATAAACCCAGTTTAGTGTGTCATCCACTGTGTCCATCACCACCACTATATACAGTGGGGCAAAAAGTATTTAGTCAGCCACCAATTGTGCAAGTTCTCCCACTTTAAAAGATGAGAGAGGCCTGTAATTTTCATCATAGGGACACTTCAACTATGACAGACGAAATTAGAAGAAAAAAATCATAAAATCACATTGTAGGATTTTTAATGAATTTATTTGCAAATTATGGTGGAAAATAAGTATTTTGTCACCTACAAACAAGCTAGATTTCCGGCTCTCACAAACCTGTAACTTCTTCTTTAAGAGGCTCCTCTGTCCTCCACTCGTAACCTGTATTAATGGCACCTGTTTGAACTTGTTATCAGTATAAAAGACACCTGTCCACAACCTCAAACAGTCACACTCCAAACTCCACTATGGCCAAGACCAAATAGCTGTCAAAGGACCCCAGAAAAAAAATTGTAGACCTGCACCAGGCTGGGAAGACTGAATCTGCAATAGGTAAGCAGCTTGGTTTGAAGAAATCAACTGTGGAAGCAATTATTAGGAAATGGAAGACATACAAGACCACTGATAATCTCCCTCGATCTGGGGCTCCACGCAAGATCTTACCCCGTGGGGTCAAAATGATCACAAGAATGGTGAGCAAAAATCCCAGAACCACGGGGGGACCTAGTGAATGTCCTACAGAGAGCTGGGACCAAAGTAACAAAGCCTACCATCAGTAACACACTACGCCGCCAGGGACTCAAATCCTGCAGTGTCAGACGTGTCCCCCTGCTTATGCCAGTACATGTCCAGGCCCGTCTGAAGTTTTCTAGAGAGTATTTGGATGATCCAGAAGAAGATTGGGAGAATGTCATATGGTCAGATGAAACAAAAATATAACTTTTTGGTAAAAACTCAACTCGTCGTGTTTGGAGGACAAAAAATGCTGAGTTGCATCCAAAGAACACCATACCTACTGTGAAGCATGGGGGTGGAAACATTATGCTTTGGGGCTGTTTTTCTGCAAAGGGACCAGGACGACTGATCCCTGTAAAGGAAAGAATGAATGGGGCCATGTATCGTGAGATTTTGAGTGAAAACCTCCTTCCATCAGCAAGGGCATTGAAGATGAAACGTGGCTGGGTCTTTCAGCATGACAATGATCCCAAACACACCGCCCGGGCAACGAAGGAGTGGCTGTGTAAGAAGCATTTCAAGGTCCTGGAGTGGCATAGCCAGTCTCCAGATCTCAACCCCATAGAAAATCTTTGGAGGGAGTTGAGAGTCCGTGTCTCCCAGCAGCAGCCCAAAAAAATCACTGCTCTAGAGGAGATCTGCATGGAGGAATGGACCAAAATACCAGCAACAGTGTGTGAAAACCTTGTGAAGACTTACAGAAAACGTTTGACCTCTGTCATTGCCAACAAAGGGTATATGACAAAGTATTGAGATAAACTTCTGTTATTGACCAAATTGCACAATTGGTGGCTGACTAAATACTTTTTTGCCCCACTGTAGGTATGCATCCTCTGTAGAACCTCTGCCCGAACCACACTCAGAATAACGGAGCCGGTGCCAACATGGCCGATTTTCATCCAGATAAAGGAAGTTGAGTAGATAGCCACCCACATAATTGTCATTGTCATTGTCATTACAGAAATGAGGCTAAAGTGTTTGGTGATTGTGAAACTATTGGACCATTCAAGACAATGACAGACGTAATGGCAGACCCAAGCTGCCAATCAGATAAAATAATATTAGCTCTGGGACAGTATCCATCCAAAGACAGATCAGAACAGATTTTGAGGTTGGCCGATCGATCATTGGGTGAGTTGCTGAGTGCTGTCTCTGTACAGTACCAAGCCCAGATTCATGGAACAGTGTTTTCATTGGGATAGGTTGATCCAGCCAGTCTCATAGCAAGCAACGTCAGGACAGGGACAGAGCATGCCTTCCCCCCAGTCCCCTGCTCTATCTGGGGCCGTAGCCAAAGCTCCTCACAGCTGGTGCCCTCTCAGGGCTACCTTATACAGACTGAAGTATCTTACTGAGAGAGAAGTAGCAATAGTATAGAGTTGTCATTGTCACTATCTGGCCAAGGTGCAAAGCCAAAAAAACAAAAAGCTACTTTTTGTGTTCATATGTTTTCACGATATAGACAATTTTGACTTTGCAACTTAGCTGTGTAGAGAGAACCTAGTTATAGCAGTAGCGTGCCGTGGTTCTGGGGCCTGGGCCTTCAGTGAAGTCCTACACAGTCCCACCCGAATGAATCCACCTTTATTACCATCATTATGATGCCAAGGCTCTAGACACTATACATTTAGACAGAAACGCAGTATAACCAGGCGTTGCGTCACCTTGAAATTGACATTTTTATTCAGAGAATTGCAGGGGAAGAGTACAATACATTTTCATTGTGCAGCTTCGTTGCCCTGCGCACTTGTTCGTTGAGCTGTAGATCCACTCGGGTGTCCCCAAAAGTTTTCAAAAGCACCATTGCTTGTAAGTGCCCAGCCGTACTTTGGTGTCTCGTTGCTGCCTTGGTTAGACAACTCAGGTTTGCAAAGCCAGTGTGGCTCCAAACACCAAATCGATCACTTGCAAATAATAGGCATTCCCAGCAGTACAGTTTGCAGTGCTTCTCGGAGCCTGTGAGTCATTGATAGCGCCCATAATTGAAAGTGGCGAACGAACCCCTTTCCCGCCTGTGACAGGCTTTGTAGCGTCGGCGTCTACCTCTCCTGACAATGTCTAACTTTTCTTGAAAAGTTTGTCTTGAGAATGGCGTTGTAATTATATCCTCGACCAAATCGATATCTTCTCCTTCCGCCATTGTGGGTTGAAAAAACAGCTTAGTAGTACGCAAATTAATTTGTTGATCAATTTCAGTTTCCTAGTTCTGAGACCTGCCCATGTAGGACCTGCCTCTCAATATTGGTAATCCAATCAAAAGATGTGCACGCACTACGCCTGCTAGCTGTCTCCTGTGTAACACTGGAGCCAGCCAGCAGGCGTACAATAGCCAACTCTAAAGCTGATTGGTTGACACTAAATTTTAATTTCCATTCACTTTAAGCTACAAGCGCCCGCACTGTTGATTCTGAAGGCCTGAGGGCAGATTTTAGACCCCTGGCAAACACATGATGGCTGAATAGGATTGGATAAAATATCTAACATAAAGACCAGCCCTCCAAATCTCAACCTGGGGCTGGAAGCAGTGCAACCAAGAGGAACGCTATGAAATGAAGAGTGTAACTCTTACTCTGGGGAATAATTTAATACATATTTGTGGGAAAATATATTTAAAAATAAATTATATTCTGATGATGTTTGGGCCAGCAGAGAAGGCCTTGCTGGCCCTGACGGCCCACCACTGAGTTATAGGGACCGTTCTTCCTGCTCAGGTAACTAGATTTGGGCAAATTCTAGAACTCAATTCCCTTAGCTATAAGAGTTTGGAGTTTTTCCTGGTCAGGTCATGGTCAGATCTCCTGGCCTTCCTCCTAATCTTGTTATGAGGGGTGTTAACCAGCATACTTAGCTCACTGAAGGCCAGTTCATGTCCTCAGAACCAGAGATGATGAGCAATCAAGAGTAGATGCAGAACACACATGAGAACAAACCCAATGGGGGATGAAATCACAAAATCACATCCAACCCGAAAGCCTAGGAATTTAGTCAGCAGGGCTGCATTTCTCCCCGACTTTATCAAATAAAGTGTAAAACGCGATTGGGTTTTAAGAGGTTTAACAGTGCTTAAACTTCGTTACTGAAGGATGATAAGATGCACCGAGGCAATGAAAGAATTCTACCTCTTAATGTTGACGCCAAGGGCCTGCGCTTCGCATCAGCACCAGGTTTGTGTATGTCTGTCTGCGTGTGTGTACCTCGGAATGCATAAAACTGGGTGTTCATCCCTCTCTCTTTCTCTCTCTCCTTTCCCTTTCTTTCATCCTCTGCCAAAATAAGTTTTGGACATGTAAGATGGTCGGAGAAAAAAAGAAAGGGAAGGGAAAGAGGGAAAGAAGAAAGAGTGGACCGTTCTGGAGGAATATGGCTCATATTAATCTGGAAATATTGCTTTACCTCATCTGAACTAAATTACGCTCTGAACTCGCTGTCCTAGGAGTTCGGGCTCAGCTCCACCAGCAGCCCAGATGGGCAAGGATACGGCAGTGCTGCGCAGCGTGATCCAACAGATCTGTCACCGCGGCGACAGCAGGCAATATAAACCCTGGGTCCGTTTGAGCTCCGTAGATGCCCTTTTATGCGTCGGATCAAACGTGTCTTTCTTGTTATTGTTGGGCTCGGTTCGCTGTGCTCAGGGGCAGTGACACCGAGATGGCTCCCAGAAGTATCCGGCCTCTAGGTTCTCTCTCTTTCTCCCTCCCTCCCTCCCTCTCTCTCTCTCGCTCTCTCTGTCTCTCTTTCTCTCTCTGCTATATATATCTGTGTGTTAAGAATAAAAATACATACCAAGATGGGGATAGATTATGTGTGTTTAGGAAGTGTTTACATGAATGTAAAAGGTGTTTCGACACGTGTCATTTATGGATACAGTAGGAGAGAGTTGTAAAGAAACTTTCATTGTTTATGGATAGTGTCGTAATATTTGATTTACTTCATACCATAGCTATTTCCTCTGCAGGCTGTATGAGCATGCAGAGACACCAGTGTGCGGTTTGTTACTGTGTATATACGCGATTCTAGGGGCCATGAGAGCCATAGTTAGTAGAGCGGAGATGGCTTACTCTTTACTGTACAGCAAGGCTCAGAGCTCGCCAAGGCTTGTGGTTTCCACTGGTAAGAAACAGAGGCAGGTACAAGTGGCTGCAACTTCTCTCAGAGGCATTTAAAGGTGCGATAACACACGGTCAAGAGTAAATACAGCCACATCTGTACTTACTCACTGTCTACACAACTGGAAGATAGGATTTCACAACACTTACTGTAGTAGACGATAATAGAAAACTTGAAAGATAGGCCTCTGATGCTAATGGCCAATGGCAGTACTGTATCTCATGCAGGCTTACTAACGGGCACCTAACGCCTCATATTTTCACCTATCAATGGAAGAGAAAGTTAGGGCAGCCTGTCAGGGAAAGAGAGATTAAAAGACTGAGGGGTAGAGATGCTGAAGGAAAGCCAGTCACATTTCACGAGTCTGATTTAAACAGACGTAACAAATAGCACCTATCAAAAAGCTCAACTGCCAAAGGTATAATAATTCGGAGAATTTCGCGATGGAACACTGAAATTCCACTGTGTGTAGGCTACTGCACGCAGATGATTTTAGAATTTTTCAGAGATATTCCAGTGTGAATGGTGTAAAATCAACATGTAGCCCTGAGCTTCAAATCAAATCAAGTTGCATTTGTCACTTGCACCGAATACAACAGGTGTAGACCTTACAGTTAAATAACAATAGTGAGGCTATATACAGGGGGTACCGGTACAGAGTCAATGTGTGGGGGCACCGGTTAGTCGAGGTAATTTAAGTAATACAGTGGGGCAAAAAAGTATTTAGTCAGCCACCAATTGTGCAAGTTCTCCCACTTAAAAAGATGAGAGAGGCCTGTAATTTTCATCATAGGCACACTTCAACTATGACAGACAAAATGTGAAAAAAAATCCAGAAAAAATCACATTGTAGGATTTTAATGAATTTATTTGCAAATTATGGTGGAAAATAAGTATTTGGTCAATAACAAGAGTTTATCTTCAATACTTTGTTATATACCCTTTGTTGGCAATGACAGAGGTCAAACGTTTTCTGTTAGTCTTCACAAGGTTTTCACACACTGTTGTTGGTATTTTGGTCCATTCCTCCATGCAGATCTCCTCTTGAGCAGTAATATTTTGGAGCTGTTGCTGGGCAACACGGACTTTCAACTCCCTCCAAAGATTTTCCATGGGGTTGAGATCTGCAGACTGGCTAGGCCACTCCAGGACCTTGAAATGCTTCTTACGAAGCCACTCCTTCGTTGCCTGGGCGATGTGTTTGGATCATTGTCATGCTGAAAGACCCAGCCACGTTTCATCTTCAATGCCCTTGCTGATGGAAGGAGGTTTTCACTCAAAATCTCACGATACATGGCCCCATTCATTCTTTCCTTTACACGGATCAGTCGTCCTGGTCCCTTTGCAGAAAAACAGCCCCAAAGCATGATGTTTCCACCCCCATGCTTCACAGTAGATATGGTGTTCTTTGGATGCAACTCAGCATTCTTTGTCCTCCAAACACGACGAGTTTAGTTTTTACCAAAAAGTTCTATTTTGGTTTCATCTGGCCATATGACATTCTCCCAATCTTCATCTGGATCATCCAAATGCTCTCTAGCAAACTTCAGACGCGCCTGGACATGTACTGGCTTAAGCAGGGGGACACGCCTGGCACTGCAGGATTTGAGTCCCTGGCGGCGTAGTGTGTTACTGATGGTAGGCTTTGTTACTTTGGTCCCAGCTCTCTGCAGGTCATTCACTAGGTCCCCCCGTGTGGTTCTGGGATTTTTGCACACCATTCTTGCGATCATTTTGACCCCATGTGGTGAGATCTTGCGTGGAGCCCCAGATCGAGGGAGATTATCAGTGGTCTTGTATGTCTTCCATTTCCTAATAATTGCTCCCACAGTTGATTTCTTCAAACCAAGCTGCTTACCTATTGCAGATTCAGTCTTCCCAGCCTGGTGCAGGTCTACAATTTTGTTTCTGGGGTCCTTTGACAGCTCTTTGGTCTTGGCCATAGTGGAGTTTGGAGTGTGACTGTTTGAGGTTGTGGACAGGTGTCTTTTATACTGATAACAAGTTCAAACAGGTGCCATTAATACAGGTTACGAGTGGAGGACACAGGAGCCTCTTAAAGAAGAAGTTACAGGTCTGTGAGAGCTAGAAATCTTGCTTGTTTGTAGGTGACCAAATACTTATTTTCCACCATAAATTGCAAATAAATTCATGAAAAATCCTACAATGTGATTTTCTGGATTTTGTTTCTCATTTTGTCTGTCATAGTTGAAGTGTACCTATGATGAAAATTACAGGCGTCTCTCATATTTTTAAGTGGGAGAACTTGCACAATTGGTGGCTGACTAAATGCTTTTTTGCCCCACTGTATGTACATGTAGGTAGAGTTATTAAAGTGACTATGCATAGTTACTGCTTGGCCTCTGACCGCACGGCAAGCGCTCTGGGACCACTTGCCGTGCGGTTGCAGAGAGAACAGTCTATGACTAGGGTGACTGGAGTCTTTGACAATTTTTAGGGCCTTCCTCTGACACCGCCTGGTATAGAGGTCCTGGATGGCAGGAAGCTTGTCCCCAGTGATATACTGGGCCATATGCACAACCCTCTGTGGTGCCTTGTGGTCAGAGGCCAAGCAGTTGCCATACCAGGCAGTGATTCAGGATGCTCTCGATGGTGCAGCTGTAGACCTTTTTGAGGATCTGAGGACCCATGCCAAATCTTTTCAGTCTCCTGAGGGGGAATAGGTCTGGTCGTGCCCTCTTCATGACTGTCTTGGTATGCTTGGACCATGTTAGTTTGTTGGTGATGTGGACGCCAAGGAACTTGAAGCTCTCAACCTGCTCCACTATAGCCTTTTCTTGTAGTCCACAATCATCTCCTTTGTCTTGATCCCGTTGAGGGAGAGGTTGTTGTCCTTGCACCACACGACTTGGTCTCTGACCTCCTCCCTATAGGCTGTCTCATCATTGTTGGTGATCAGGCCTACCACCATTGTGTCATCGGCAAACTTTAATGATGGTGTTGGAGTCGTGCCTGGCCCATCCGACCCTCCCTACCCAGCCCAGAGGACCAGAGTTGGAGATTTTACAAAGAAGCTTTCTGTCTTTCATTGTGCCAGGGAATTTAAAGGGGTTCTCTTTCTTTTTGTTCTCTCATCATCCCCTTCTTTCACCTTAAAACATTTACAAGACAGACAGAGGCTTTGATATCTCAAACTATTATCTCTCCCTGAAAAAAACCACATAAACTAGCTGACAGATGCTGTGCGTTGACAGAACGCAGCAGGAATGTGAAGTATGGGGAGCTTTCGCCAAGTCCAACAGTGAGGTAAACATTGTGGCGCCCCTCCTGTCCCTCCCTGACTTGTACAAGGGGGCATGTCCCATGTAGCCTGTCCCCAGGCACCCCGTCCCCATGCAACACGGCCCGTGTGTGACCTCTAACCTATGCCCCTGTGCCCATGGGAGAGGGAAACCTGACTGAGAGAGGGCCATCTGAGGGGCGTGGTTTATACCCAGACTGGCATTATGCTGCACCTCTCTCTTGCCCTGTAGTCACAGAGGACAGCCAGGGGCCCTAAATATAACCTACCATTCTGAGGCCAAGGAGCCTCCTCCTTCTTCCTACCCAGGCTCCTCTGGGCTGGGTAGGGAGGGTAGGATGGGCCCACGCGGACCACTGCTTAGGCCGAAAGCCAATGACACGACTGCCATTGCTGCCGACCTCCTCGGAAAAGTATTTTTAAGGTCAATTACAGGGTGCAGCGGCTTCAGATGGCCGAGTGCTGCTTAAGAGGCCTTATATTAAAGATTTATGTGGAAAGCGAGAGAGGAATCGCTGAGAAAGATCTGCTTCTGGTTACTCAGAGTCCCCAAGTCTGTCTCTCTCCATTGTTACTTACCACACACAGCCACAGGAGGCGCAGTGCTATTGTGAGACATGGACACATGCCCCAGACAGTTAGGCCAGGATTTAATCCGAGGCGAGCTATGGAGCAGCACACAAGACAGCCGACAACCCACCTTTTAAAGGTTGAGCTGACATTCAGAGTGTGTACCATGAATATCAACTGTCCAATGCTGCACTGTCATGTGCCTCCGATTGAATCCCAGCCTTTGTGTCTCTGTGTGTGTGAGAGAGAGGGTACGCACAATTCCGTACTCCAGCTTTCATCTTGAAGATGTTTTTGTGTTGTGTACTGAGTTCTTATAACGAGACTCAGTCTTGTGTTTTATTCTGGGATGACTGTTTTGTTTGAAATGTGTGTTTTATTTATGTTCTTCTTGAGTGAGTTGGAGATTACTTGTGGAATGTGCCAGGGAGAATGCTGCATTAGATGTTTGTTTGTACACTACAGTATGCAGATGTCTTGGGTCTGCATGCAGTGTGTTTCCTGCTGGCCAAAGATTGCAACAGCCTTATGGAGACAGGTGATGATGAGGGGAATGAATAGATTACTGGTTATATGTCTTCATCTGTCTGTCTGTCTCGTGTGTGTGTGTGTGTGTGTGTGTGTGTGTGTGTGTGTGTGTGTGTGTGTGTGTGTGTGTGTGTGTGTGTGTGTGCGTGCGTGCGTGCGTGCGTGCGTGCGTGCGTGCGTGCGTGTGTGTGATACCTTGGACCCAACGTGTGTTATCTTAATCAAGATGCTTCATCAGTGCATGTATATTTATGATGTGACTCAGAGTTTGCTGTGTTTTTCCAAACCCAGAGCTAAGCATCTGTTGTTAATATTGTGTTTATTTGTGATATTAGCGGTGGTCCTAATCAATGTTCCCTCTAATACTTTGGGGCACTGAGCAAATAACTTGAATATCCGGCGCGCGTTTACATTGAACACTGATGCTGTACCCTTACAGTTTAAGACAGTAACTAATAGGCTATTGTGGCTATTGGAGCATAATGTAGGCCTACCAACGAAACCAATGGAGCAAATCCCATAATATTTTCACGTGGAAATAGCTTTTAATTTCTATGATATAGCCTACAGTAGCCTATATGTGGTGATCAATGCAGGCCTGCATTGCATGAGACATTTAAAGACATTGTAAAAATATTATGAAGGACTTTGACATTAATTCATATTTTACTTGGCCTGTAACACCATGGGCCAAGTAGGTGACTGTACATTTTATTGTATTGTGATGTATGATGAAAGAAACCACTTTACAAACTACAACTAATTGTTATTACTATACAGAGAATTAGACAATATAGACTACCCCTCCGTATTTTGGCTTATTTGCATATTCAATCCTGCCTCAAAACACAACACTGCCTCTTTAATTAAAACGTTTTACCTGACTGGCTTTTCAAAGACAGTTTGAAATGCAGCCTATACGTTTATTTCTCTTGTACGAAGCAGTAACTCCTCATTGCTGACCTATACTCAGGATTGGGGAGTAACACTGCTGCTCTCTCATTTAGCTATTTGCGCCTTACGTATTGTGGTTGTGGATGGCTGTTCACAAATCTAAATGTGCATTTGAACCCAATAATGGTTGAATTCAAGACGTTTAAGCTGCCTATCAATCATTGTTTTTGAAACCAGTGGACAGCCAATGAAAAATGCCCTCTTGCAACAGCTGCATAGTGCGGATCCCAGCCTATGGAATAAAAGTGATGCTTTTATTGCTTAATCTAATTCATGCTGAGAAAAATATAAATCAAATCAAATCAAATCAAATTTTATTTGTCACATACACATGGTTAGCAGATGTTAATGCGAGTGTAGCGAAATGCTTGTGCTTCTAGTTCCAACAATGCAGTAATAACCAACAAGTAATCTAACTAACAATTCCTAAACTACTGTCTTATACACAGTGTAAGGGGATAAAGAATATGTACATAAGGATATATGAATGAGTGATGGTACAGAGCAGCATAGGCAAGATACAGTAGATGGTATTGAGTACAGTATATACATATGAGATGAGTATGTAAACAAAGTGGCATAGTTAAAGTGGCTAGTGATACATGTATTACATAAGGATGCAGTCGATGATATAGAGTACAGTATATATGTATGCATATGAGATGAATAATGTAGGGTAAGTAACATTATATAAGGTAGCGTTGTTTAAAGTGGCTAGTGATATATTTACATCATTTCCCATCAATTCCCATTATTAAAGTGGCTGGAGTTGAGGCATCAGTGTGTTGGCAGCAGCCACTCAATGTTAGTGGTGGATGTTTAACATTCTGATGGCCTTGAGATAGAAGCTGTTTTTCAGTCTCTCGGTCCCAGCTTTGATGCACCTGTACTGACCTCGCCTTCTGGATGATAGCGGGGTGAACAGGCAGTGGCTCGGTGGTTGATGTCCTTGATGATCTTTATGGCCTTCCTGTAACATCGGGTGGTGTAGGTGTCCTGGAGGGCAGGTAGTTTGCCCCCGGTGATGCGTTGTGCAGACCTCACTACCTCTGGAGAGCCTTACGGTTGAGGGCGGAGCAGCCCGTACCAGGCGGTGATACAGCCTGCCAGGATGCTCTCGATTGTGCATCTGTAGAAGTTTGTTTCTTCAGCCTCCTGAGGTGAGGCGCTGCTGCGCCTTCTTCACGATGCTGTCTGTGTGAGTGGACCAATTCAGTTTGTCTGTGATGTGTATGCCGAGGAACTTAAAACTTGCTACTCTCTCCACTACTGTTCCATCGATGTGGATAGGGGTGTTCCCTCTGCTGTTTCCTGAAGTCCACAATCATCTCCTTAGTTTTGTTGACGTTGAGTGTGAGGTTATTTTCCTGACACCACACTCCGAGGGCCCTCACCTCCTCCCAGTAGGCCATCTCGTCGTTGTTGGTAATCAAGCCTACCACTGTTGTGTCGTCCGCAAACTTGATGTCGTGGGTGAACAGGGAGTACAGGAGAGGGCTCAGAACGCACCTCGTGGGGCCCCAGTGTTGAGGATCAGCAGGGGGAGATGTTGTTACCTACCCTCACCACCTGGGGCGGCCCGTCAGGGAGTCCAGTACCCAGTTGCACAGGGCGGGGTCGAGACCCAGGGTCTCGAGCTTGATGACGAGCTTGGAGGGTACTATGGTGTTGAATGCCGAGCTGTAGTCGATGAACAGCATTCTCACATAGGTATTCCTCTTGTCCAGATGGGTTAGGGCAGTGTGCAGTGTGGTTGAGATTGCATCGTCTGTGGACCTATTTGAGCGGTAAGCAAATTGGAGTGGGTCTAGGGTGTCAGGTAGGGTGGAGGTGATATGGTTCTTGACTAGTCTCTCAAAGCACTTCATGATGACGGAAGTGAGTGCTACGGGGCGGTAGTCGTTTAGCTCAGTTACCTTAGCTTTCTTGGGACCAGGAACAATGGTGGCCCTCTTGAAGCATGTGGGAACAGCAGACTGGTATAGGGATTGATTGAATATGTCCGTAAACACACCAGCCAGCTGGTCTGCGCATGCTCTGAGGGCGCGGCTGGGGATGCCGTCTGGGCCTGCAGCCTTGCGAGGGTTAACACGTTTAAATGTTTTACTCACCTCGGCTGCAGTGAAGGAGAGACCGCATGTTTCCGTTGCAGGCCGTGTCAGTGGCACTGTATTGTCCTCAAAGCGGGCAAAAAAGTTATTTAGTCTGCCTGGGAGCAAGACATCCTGGTCCGTGACTGGGCTGGATTTCTTCCTGTAGTCCGTGATTGACTGTAGACCCTGCCACATGCCTCTTGTGTCTGAGCCGTTGAATTGGGATTCTACTTTGTCTCTGTACTGACGCTTAGCTTGTTTGATAGCCTTACGGAGGGAATAGCTGCACTGTTTGTATTCGGTCATGTTACCAGACACCTTGCCCTGATTGAAAGCAGTGGTTTGCGCTTTCAGTTTCACGCAAATGCTGCCATCAATCCACGGTTTCTGGTTAGGGAATGTTTTAATCGTTGCTATGGGAACGACATCTTCAACGCACGTTCTAATGAACTCGCACACCGAATCAGCGTATTCGTCAATGTTGTTATCTGACGCAATACGAAACATGTCCCAGTCCACGTGATGGAAGCAGTCTTGGAGTGTGGAGTCAGCTTGGTCGGAACAGCGTTGGACAGACCTCAGCGTGGGAGCTTCTTTTTTTTAGCTTTTGTCTGTAGGCAGGTATCAGCAAAATGGAGTCATGGTCAGCTTTTCCGAAAGGGGGGCGGGGCAGGGCCTTATATGCATCGCGGAAGTTAGAGTAACAGTGATCCAAGGTTTTATATATATATATATATATATATATATAAGTTAGCGGAATAAATACATTTAAACTCAGTTTTTCACAATTCCTGACATTTAATCCTTGCAAAAAATTGTCTTAGGCCAATTAGAATCACCACTTTATTTTAAGAATGTGAAATGTTAGAATAATAGTAGAGAGAATGACTTATTTCAGCTTTTCACATTCCCAGTGGGTCAGAAGTTTACATACAGTCAATTAGTACTTGGAAGCATTGGTTTTAAATTGTTTAACATGGGTCAAACGTTTCGGGTAGCCTTCCACAAGCTTCCCACAATAAATTGGGTGAATTTTGTCCAATTCCTCCTGACAGACCTGGTGTAACTGAGTCAGGTTTGTAGGCATCCTTGTTAGCACACACTTTTTCAGTTCTGCCCACAAAGGATTGAGGTCAAGGCTTTGAGGTCAGGTCAAGACATTTCTCCAGTACAATCTTTGTCCCCATGTGCAGTTACAAACTGCAGTCTGGCTTTTCTATGGCAATTTTAGAGCAGTGGCTTCTTCCTTGCTGAGTGGCCTTTCAGGTTATGTCGATATAGGATTTTTTTTACTGTGGATGTAGATACTTTTGTACCAGTTTCCTCCAGCATCTTCATAAGGTCCTTTACAGTTGTTCTGGGATTGATTTGCACTTTTCGCACCAAAGTATGTTCAACTCTAGGAGACAGAACGCGTCTCCTTCCTGAGCTGTATGATGGCTGTGTGGTCCCATGGTGTACTTGCGTACTATTGCTTGTACAGATGACTGTGGAGCACAGAGAGGAACAGGGAGGAACAGAGAGGAGCACAGAGAGGAACAGTCCTATGTGGTACCTTCAGGCGTTTGGAAAACCTATGTGGTACCTTCAGGCGTTTGGAAATTGCTCCAAAGGATGAACCAGACTTTTCTGAGCTTGGCTGATTTCTTTTGATTTTCCCATGATGTCAAGCAAAGAAGCACTGAGTTTGAAGGTAGGCCTACATCCACAGGTACACCTCCAATTAAATCAAATGATGCCAATTACACTATCAGAAGCTTCTAAAGCCATGACATCATTTTCTGGAATTTTCCAAGCTGTTTAGAGGCACAGTCAACTTAGTTTGTTAACTTCTGACCCACTGGAATTGTGATACAGTGAGTTATAAGTGAAATAATCTGTCTGTAAACGATTGCTGGAAAAATGACTTGTGTCATGCACAAAGTAGATGTCCTAATCCTAACCGACTTGCCAAAACTATAGTTTGTGAACAGGAAATTTGTGGAGTGGTTGAAAAATAAGTTTTAATGACTCCAACCTAAGTGTATGTAAACCTCTGACTTCAACTTAAAATGCCACATGAGCTTAGTTCAACTGTCACACTCCTTCAGAACCCAAAATATAAGCTTGTTTTACTCCAATGTTTGTAAACAGTGTAACATTGTATAGCCTCATAACAACATGGTTGAAACATTAATTTTGATATCATGGATGGTCAGTCCTTGCATCCACAGCTCTGTCTGTTAATTTGAGAGTGGTTACATTTCTCCAGGCCCATTCCTCAGCTCTTTACCAAAAGAGAAGCAAGGGGTCATTTTGTTATTGTTTCATCTGTGGATTTGTCCTTTAAATAGTTGCATATTATCAAGATATCAAAGTGTCACCAACAAAAAGGTAAGCAATAGGCCTATAGCAAATGCAGCATTCAGTATTCATTTTTCACATGTAAATAGTAATTTTCAGTAGTGCTCAAAGCATACCATGAGCACAACATTTATTTTAAATCAACGAGCCCAATCAATCCTCCATGACAACAAAATCATAAACAACAGAGTAGGGCTGACTAATAATCCTTAGTTTTGGGGTTATGCTCAGGTAAAACAATTTGGCTGATCTATACTTCCTATAGTTGAAGATCAAGTGGTATAACATTTAATGGAATGACTGGAATTCTGATAGACTTTGGTTTTTAATGTAAATATATAATTTAATCATATTATTATATGTAGTAGAAAGCAATGGGTTAGAAGGAGCCTACTGTACATAACCAACCCATAACGTAAAGTTTAACATCCATATATGGCCAGCTATGTACACTTTAACATTGATTTATCCTGCCATAGACGTTGTTCAATTGGTAACATACATTTTTGTCTTCTTATAATGCCTCTTAAGGGGAAAATAATCTATAAGTAACTGAATGTAATCAGATTACGTTACTGAGTTTGGGTAATCCAAAAGTTAAGTTACTGAAGTCCTAATGATAGTCATCCAGATCATCTCCCAGGGGCCTCATGGAAAAACCTTATACACAGCAGGTAGACTACACAATGACTCACACATGCCTGCATGCACATGCGCTTTTGCACACACGAACATGCTCACACACCCATATATACACACTAGCACGTATAGACACACACACACACACACACACACACACACACACACACACACACACACACACACACACACACACACACACACACACACACACACACACACACACACACACACACACACACACACACACACACACACACACACACACACACACACACACACACACACACACACACACACAGACAACACAGGCAGATAATACATACAGTGCACACTACACAAACAGACACTTGCCCAAATTAACACACCAGACTATGGCTGCACAGTGCGTACACACACACGCCAGACAGAATACACACATACACATGCGACCACACAAATGACACACACGCTATAAAAATGAACATCCTAAGAGATGATATTTGTATTTTTTTATGATTCATTCATGCCATTGCTGCCTTGTCCCTGACCATACTGTAAATATTGAGCTGTCGAAATGTGCTATACCACACAGAGAAGGGTGGGTGGGGGGGGGGTACAGTAGGCACCATTCACCTGTGTGTGTGTGTGTTTGGAGGGGGGGGGGTAGTGGTGGGCTCTGGTCTCCATGAGAGTACACTATTGATGGAACAAAAGTATGGTGTGATTCAAAGGCCTATTTGTGCCAGGTTAAATACTGTTGGCTTTGCTGTGGGTCAGAGGCTCCAATACTGTAGCTGGAGCTGAAAATCTGCCTAACTAGTACAATCCATATCCTCTATATTGGCATTTTGTGTTTTTCAGTAGGCCTAAAGACAATTGGAACATGTCTTAGTTCAATCACACTCCTTCACAGTGTTCCTCACATTCTGAGGTGGGAACCTATCAATTAGCGGGACTCAGCCACCAGTCTGGAGAGAAGTTTGACACACGGCTCGTTTTGTTTTTACTATGTGTACGTCTTGACTACTCAGGTTGTTCCTCAGGCCTGTAATTGGCTGTGCCTTTGGGCTATGGTGGAGCACCATAAATATAGCTTGTGTCAGTAATATGCGTCTTTAGTGGTGATGATGAGGCTATCACCTTATGAGAGTCTTTGTAGGCTCGGCCCTAATTTATGTGCACTCTGTCATCAAAGAATACCTTTGTTTTGCATTCTCTTCTCTTGGCCATTTCTTGATCTTGGTCAGCTGAACTCATAATACTTGATTGCACAGGTTAAACTTTAAAAGAGTAGAAAGAGAGTAGACTCTTACACCCACAGTCAATGTATTGTCTGTCACAGGACAGGTCATCTAGCATCGGTATTGGAATTTTATGTGTCTTAAATTAGGCACAATGGAGAAAAGGTTCCAGACTTGAATAAGGCTCATTTTACCCTGGTGGCAGCTGCATCCATGCCTCTCTCCAGTAACCAGACAGACCAAGCTAGTCGAACGGCGCCTGACTAGTTCGTATTACAATGCGTATTGTGCATATGGCCAAGTTCATCTCAAATGTGAAGATGTGTGTGACTTACTGTATGAGTTGTGTCCCACCCCTCTGCTAGCCGGTGTCTGGCTGGGTGGGTGGCTGTTTATTGATAAGCTACACAGGATGGTCTAAGGTAATTGATATGTTTCCTATGTTTACATTTGTTCGCTTCTTGGTCTAATGATGATTGACTCTTTTCCCCTTACACTGCAAAGATTCGATTCGATTTCAGATTTGAACTTTTTTGACCTAAACTATTGCTGTTGATTATTTTTCAAGCATTTTAGCTTTTCACTGATAATATGGAAAGCTAAGTCCTTGGATGGATTTATTTGCTTCGGCTTGACATCCCTTTAATGTGCACAATCAAAGAGAATCACTTCGGCCTGGCTGGTTTTCCATACCAAACTTAGCTCTCAATGTGAGACAGTGTATTTTAATGCGTTTTTTGATGTGAGATGATATTTCTCCCCCTTTTGAACTGACTTTAATAGAAGTCCTTGGCCAAGGCAACTCCTTCACTTTGTCCCATACAGTGCCTTCAGAAAGTATTCACAACCCTTTGCTTTTTCCACATTTCTTGTGTTACAGCCTGAATTGAAAATGTATTAAACTGATCTGCACAAAATACCCCATAATGTCAAAGTGGAATTTAGTTTGTCGAACATTTTAGAAATTAAATGTATTGAAATGTATAATCAATCTCTTTGTTATGGCAAGCCTTAATTAAGTTCAGGAGTAAAAATGTGCTTCACTAATCGCATAATAAGTTGCATGTAGCATGTATATATATATATATATATATATATAGTTTTTTTAATGTATTAAAACATTTAAGCTGAAATGAGATGGTTTGGGATGAGTTGGACTGCAGAGTGAAGGAAAAGCAGACAACAGGTGCTCAGCATATGTGGGAACTCCTTCAAGACTGTTAGAAAAGCATTCCAGATGAAACTGGTTGAGAGAATGCCAAGCGTGTGCAAAGTAGTAGTCATGAAGAATCTCAAATATAAAATAGAGGTTTGGTTCCATAAGCTGGACTGAAGACTCAAGAACAAACTCTTGTGGTGCGGGCCGTTTCTTCCTTTTTCAGACACATTCTGTACATGTACAGTTATGTACAGCTTCTGTCCAGGGGGGATTTGTAGGCCCGGCCCTAATTTATGTGCTCTCTGTCACCTCTGGCCGTATCACCCTACAAAACACAAAATACTTTTAGGGGCTGGTCACCCTTCCCCCTGTTGAGAGGCTAAACTGTGTCTTTCTCTCTATTACGTTATCCAGCAGACCGACAACTGGAACGTGGGAATAATACTACAGCAGCCAGGTTTGGTATCTATCTGAACTTTGATGCCATCTATATGGATGAATGATCCCTGTAGTTACTTGTAGTTGTTCAGAGTGAAATCTGACGACACTGAGTGCACAGATCTCCTTTTCCTCTCAGAAATGCTGTCTTATCTTCATTGTACCCAACCCACCCCCTCAGGTCATCAAATATAGATGTGACCCCCTTCCAAGAGGATGTTGGCTGGTTCAATATGATTGGAGACCTTAAGTTTTATTATATTTGGTTTGGTTTGTGGTTTGGTCAACAATTGATTTTGAATATATACAAGTCAGATCTGGTATAAATGGAATGGAAATATTTTCTTATTTTCTTCTCTCTCTTGCTCATGTTATCCACTCTACAGGAATGTTGTATGGACATGTTTTTCTTGTAGGCTACTCGGCCTTAGGCCTGAGTAGACCCTTTATGTTCATGCTTTGCTTTGTGACACTAAGATCTTCATGCCTAGAATAATGTAATTCTTGTTAAGGCTTTGTAACAAGCTTTATGCCTTGTATGTGAATCCATTCATTTTACAAAGTCATTCAAATATACTTGACACAGTGCTTGATTTATTTTTACTATGTGTGCATCTTGACTACTCAGGATGTGCCTCAGGCCTATATTTGGCTGTGCCTTTGGGCTATGGTGGAGCACCATAAATATAGCTTGTTTCAGTAATGTGCGTCTTTAGTGGTGATGAAGAGGCTAGCACCTTATGAGAGTCGGTGTAGGCTCGGCCCTAATTTATTTGCTCTCTGTCATTAAATACTACTTGTGTTTTGCATTCTCTTCTCATGGCCATGTCTCTCATGGGGTGAACTTCCACTTCAGTCACATTTTCACATAGTCTCCCATTGACATTGACATGCATGACAAAGTGAAAGTTAGGATTCGCTCCTAATGCATATTTCTGGGGGTTGATAGGTTCGAGGTGTAAAGGTGAGCCCTCCCTTCTTCAGCTCTGGTACCCTGATCCAACAAATGCACACACACATATCCAGCCCCTGCTGTCTCCCTGGGAACATCCTCACTCCCGGTCAGCACGGCGGGGCGAGTACACATCACCCTACTGCTAAGTCCACAGCGTCCACTGTTTGCTCTGGGAGAGAGCATCTGTTGGTGGCCGCCCGGCCCAGGCTCGCGGGGTCAGAAATGGCACACTAGGGTGCGATTGGCCGAGTCATGACGGTAGTGGCAGCCATCTTAGGTGTGAAATTCGCAGAGCAAAGGGAGTGACTGGTCCTAGAGCATCTGAGCTTCGGAATGACAGAGTTAGAGAAGAGAGTTGGAGTAGAGGCTGTGAGGGAGGATTTCTAGCTCAGGGTGTGCATCCCTCTATATGTTTGTTAAACTGTATGAGGGCTATGGTTATACACAAAGACTGTATGCAACTGTGTTTGTGAGTTTTACCCTCCACCGCTAATTAAAAATATTTCTGTGTATTTCATATCCTTCAGTTTTTACTAGGCATCTCAGGTGTGTCACAGCCAAAGGGGTAGGCAGAAATTGCTGTGTGGCTGGGTCTGAGTAAAAGTGACTGGGCCAACATTTTCCTGCAAAAATACAGCAAAAATACCCAGACATCAGTGGTGTAAACGTGGTGCACAGAGAAGTGGGTATACTCTATTTTTGCAAAGAAATTCCCAAACGGCCAGCCGGGCGAATGAAAGGTGCTCTGTGTTAAAAATTCTATGAGAAACTGATGTAGATTACTCTGAGTGACCTAAAATCATGGCAATGCGAAACACATCCAGCATGATATCCAGAACCAGAATCCACATCCATAGCACTTATTGCTGATATGATAGACTGGGACCAAATAAGTGTAGTGGTAAGAAAAGGAAATGATTTCTGTGGTGGTGCGTTACATGAGAACGGGATACTCGAGGAGTTCCTACACTTCACAGCAGCTGAAGGCTTAGATGCTCGTCTCTGCTGATTCACCTGTATTTTGCGTTTTGCTAGAGGAGATTTATGGATTACAAAAAAAGGCCTTGGCTACATTAAATTCCATATTGCTACCGGATAGAGCCAGAGCCCTAGCCTAAACCTCATGTCCATAAAGCTCTTCAATCGAGAAGCAGAATAAAGAGGCTAGGATAAACTGTAGAACTCATGAGACATGGTAATAAATGCACAATTCTCGTTGTGAATGCAACTATCAGGAGTTAGAGAACAGAGCGGAGAGTGGAGCTGTCCGGTGCTGAAATCTTTGATCCAACTTTGGCAGACTCAGCCAGTGCCGGCCGGACAAGCCGCATTACCTGCCTGTGGTGCTGAATAATAATCTGCTATGGTTTGTATACGTAATGCCAATGAAAAAAAGTGGGTATATGGCATAGACCTTCGTATAGCCTCCCCTCACCACTGCCTGACATATGCAAGCGAAAATGTATGCAATCACATTGCATCATTTAACACATAACACAGTATAAAAGTGACCAGAAAACACAACAAATGTCCCTTGACAAACCAGCCTTTTATAAATAAACAGTATTGAGGCTTACCTTTCTTGTGTGTTTTAAGTTTTACAGCACAAGGCGTAAGAAGATGTTGAAGATGGAGTTTATTTCATAATAAAGGACAACAGGGAAAAATTGTTGAGATGTGCAGTCAGCATGCAAGATCTGGTCGATGTTTTGATGCAGTATGAAGTCATAGGAAGGGTGATGATGGCCCTTAGTAGTCTATTGATGTTAGGGAAAATGTCAGGGCTGCAGCTTCCAAAACTTCAATAAGGGATGGGAATTCCTGACCTCCCCCATTTTCCGGTGCAGTTGCTGAATAAACACGGTTAATTCAGCATCTTAAAACAGAGATATGACATCACATTGGACCAGCAGTGAGGGAGACTGCTGACTCAAGCAGCTAGTTTTGAATATCTGGACTCATGAGTCTAGTGTTTTTGGGCAGCTGCTGTAGACTATTTGAGCATTGTTGGATCATATTTGGATATGAATTCAAACATTTTCAAAAAGCCCATATTAAGGCCCTCTTCCTAAAACCACTTTGTCGTGATCATGACTCCTCTGTACAAATGAATAGCACATGGACTCGTGATTAGGTTGATTTGAAACATTACCCCGGCTTTGATTGTGATGGCTTGCACTGTAGCCTTTACATGTTTACAGTGCAAAAGAGTGGGGTTTTCTAGCCTGGTGCTTGAAGCATACCTTGTGAAGGTGCTTCCAATCCCTACATCCATATCTAAAAGATTAGCCTTTCAGACTGGCCTGGATAGAACCTGATCCATCCCCATAGAAATAGGATTCATTTAGTACTTTGCCTGTTCTAGTATTTCTAATTGTAAGTCCTTCCCATACAAGCGTGCCCACACTGACAACATAGAGTATTATGACCGTGGTGATTGTGACGGTGTGACCACACCAACACTATCATTGTCTTATCTCTTTTTGGCAATTGACCACACAGTTTTACTCCACTTTAGAAGTGCAGTCACCGTGGCAACAAAGGATGGTTCAACCAAGAGAGATTGGTAATAGACTGTCACATGCTTCATAAACAACAGGTGTAGACTAACAGTGAAACACTTGCTTGCATGCCTTTCCCAATAATGCAATGAGAAAAACCTAGAAAAAATAATAACACGAGGAATAAATATAGAATGAATAGCGATAACTTGGCTATAAACACACGGTACTAGCCCCGAGTCAATGTGTAAAATTATTAGGTTATTGAGGTAGATATGTACATACATTACCAGTCAAAACATTGGACACACCTACTCATTCAAGGGTTTTTCTTAATTTGTACTATTGTCTACATTGTAGAATAATAATGAAGACATCAAAACTATGAAATAACACATATGGAATCATGTAGTAAGCAAAAAAGTGTTAAACAAATGAAAATATATTTTATATTTGAGATTCTTCAAAGTAGCCACCCTTTGCCATGATGACAGCTTTGCACACTCTTGGCATTCTCTCAACCAGCTTCACCTTGAATACTTTTTCCAACAGTCTTGAAGGAGTTCCACATATACTAAGAACTTGTTGGTTGCTTTTCTTTCACTCTGCGGTCCGTTGCGTTTGAGTGACAATGACATGAACATACACTACATGAACAAAAGTATGTGGGCACCTGCGCATTGAACATCTCATTCCAAAATCATGGACATCAATATGCAGTTTGTTCCCTGCTTTGCTGCTATAACAGCCTCCACTTCGAGGAACGCTTTCCACCAGATGTTGGAACATTGCTGCGTGGGCTTGCTTCCATTCAGTCTTAGTGAGGTCAGGAGCATTAGTGAGGTCAGGAGCTGATGTTGGGTGATTAGGCCTGGCTCGCATTCGGTGTTCCAATTTACCCCAAAGGTGTTCGATGGGGTTGAGATCAGGGCTATGTGCAGGCCAGTCAAGTTCTTCCACACCGATCTCGACAAAACATTTCTATACGGACCTCGCTTTGAGCACGGGGGCATTGTCATGCAGAAACAGGAAATGAAGCTCCCGACGAACAGTTCTTGTGCTGACTCTGCTTCCAAAGCCAGTTTGGAACTCGGTAGTGAGTATTGCAACCAAGGACAGACAATTGTTACGCACTTCAGCACTCTGTGGTCCCGTTCTGTGAGCTTGTGTGGTCTACCACTTCACTGCTGAGACATTGTTGCTCCTAGACGTTTCCACTTCACAATAACAGCATTTACAGTTCACCAGGGCAGAAATGTGTCAACCTGACTTGTTGGAAAGGTGGCATCCTATGACAGTGCCACGTTGAATGTCAGTGATCTCTTCTGTAAATCAAATCAAAATGAAATCAAATTTCTTTATATAGCCCTTCGTACATCAGCTGATATCTCAAAGTGCTGTACAGAAACCCAGCCTAAAACCCCAAACAGCAAGCAATGCAGGTGTAGAAGCACGGTGGCTAGGAAAAACTCTGTAGAAAGGCCAAAACCTAGGAAGAAACCTAGAGGAACCAGGCTATGAGGGGTGGCCAGTCCTCTTCTGGCTGTGCCGGGTGGAGATTATAACAGAACATGGCCAAGATGTTCAAATGTTCATAAATGACCAGCATGGTCAAATAATAATAATCACAATAGTTGTCGAGGGTGCAGCAAGTCAGCACCTCAGGAGTAAATGTCAGTTGGCTTTTCAAGGGATCTAAAATTAAGCAGTCCTATTTTGAGATGTGAGGTATCACGATCTCTTGCAATAATGGCAGGAATGGAGGAGGTCTTTTTCATAGCTGATCATTAAGAGTATCTCTACCATTCCTGCAGTCTCTAGAGAGTTGTAAACAGCATGTTTGGGACAGGTAGCATGTTTGGTGAACAGGTCAGGATTCCATAGCCGCAGGCAGAATAGTTGAAACTGGAGCAACAGCACGGCCAGGTGGACCGGGGACAGCAAGGAGTCATCATGCCAGATAGTCCTGAGGCATGGTCCTAGGGCTCAGGTCCTCCGCGAGAGAGAAAGAAAGAGAGAAAGAGAGAATTAGAGAGAGCATACTTAAATTCACACAGGACACCGAATAAAACAGGAGAAGTACTCCAGATATAACAAACTCACCCTAGCCCCCGACACATAAACTACTGCAGCATAAATACTGGAGGCTGAGATAGGAGGGGTCAGGAGACACTGTGGTCCCATCCGATGATACCCCCGGACAGGGCCAAACAGGAAGGATATAACCCCACCCACTTTGCCAAACCACAGCTTCCACACCACAAGTTTGATATCTTCAACCACCAACTTACCATCCTGAGACAAGGCCGAGTATAGCCCACAAAGATCTCCGCCACGGCACAACCCAAGGGGGGGCACCAACCCAGACAGGAAGATCACATCAGTGACTCAACCCACTCAAGTGACGCACCCCTCCTAGGGACGGCATGAAAGAGCACCAGTAAGCCAGTGACTCGGGGTTAGAGGCAGAGAATCCCAGTGGAAAGAGGGGAACCGGCCAGGCAGAGACAGCAAGGGCAGTTCGTTGCTCCAGAGCCTTTCTGTTCACCTTCACACTCCTGGGCCAGACTACACTCAATCATATGACCCACTGAAGAGATGAGTCTTCAGTAAAGACTTAAAGGTTGAGACCAAGTCTGCGTCTCTCACATGGGTAGGCAGACCATTCCATAAAAATGGAGCTCTATAACTGCCTTGCTTAGAAATTCTAGGGACAATTAGGAGGCCTGCGCCTTGTGACCGTAGCGTACGTGTAGGTATGTACCGCAGGACCAAATCAGAGAGATAGGTAAGAGCAAGCCCATGTAATGCTTTGTAGGTTAGCAGTAAAACCTTGAAATCAGCCCTTGCCTTAACAGGAAGCCAGTGTAGGGAGGCTAGCACTGGAGTAATATGATCATTTTTTCTGGCTCTAGTCAGGATACTATCAGCTGTATTTAGCACTAACTGAAGTTTATTTAGTGCTTTATATGGGTACCCGGAAAGTAGAGCATTGCAGTAGTCTAAGCTAGAAGTAACTAAAGCATGGATTCATTTTTCTGCATCATTTTTGGACAGAAAGTTTCTGATTTTTGCAATGTTACGTAGATGGAAAAAAGCTGTCCTTGAAACAGACTTGTTTGTTCGTCAAAAGAGAGATCAGGGACTAGAGTAACGCCGAGGTCCTTCACAGTTTTATTTGAGACGACTGTACATCCATTAAGATTAATTGTCAGATTCAACAGAAGAACTCTTTGTTTCTTGGGACCTAGAACAAGCATCTCTGTTTTGTCCAAGTTTAAAAGTAGAAAGTTTGCAGCCATCCACTTCCCTATGTCTGAAACACAGACTTCTAGCGAGGGCAATTTTGGGGCTTCACCAAGTTTCATTGAAATGTACAGCTGTGTCATCCGCATAGCAGTGAAAGTTAACATTATGTTTTCGAATGACATCCCCAAGAGGTAAAATATATAGTGAAAACAATAGTGGTCCTAAAACAGAACCTTGAGGAACACCGAAAGTTACAGTTGATTTGTCAGAGGACAAACCATTCACAGAGACAAACTGATATCTTTCCGACAGATAAGATCTAAAACAGACCGGAACTTGTCCGTGTAGACCAATTTTGGTTTCCAATCTCTCCAAAAGAATGTGGTGATCAATGGTATCAAAAGCAGCACTAAGGTCTAGGAGCACGAGGACAGATGCAGAGCCTCGGTCTGATGCCATTAAAATGTAATTTACCACCTTCACAAGTGCAGTCTCAGTGCTATGATGGAGTCTAAAACCAGCATTTCGTATACATTGTTTGTCTTCAGGAAGGAAGTGAGTTGCTGCCAATAGCCTTTTCTAAAATGTTTGAGATATAGTTTTTTATATTTTCTGGGTCAAGGTTTGGCTTTTTCAATAGAGGCTTTATTACTGCCACTTTTATTGAGTTTGGTACACATCCGGTGGATAGAGAGCCGTTTATTATGTTCAACATAGGAGGGCCAAGCACAGGAAGCAGCTCTTTCGGTAGTTTAGTTGGAATAGGGCCCAGTATGCAGCTTGAAGGTTTAGAGGCCATGATTATTTCCATCATTGTGTCAAGAGATATAGTACTAAAACACTTGAGTGTCTCTCTTGATCCTAGGTCCTGGCAGAGTTGTGCAGACTCAGGACAACTGAGCTTTAAAGGAATACGCAGATTTAAAGAGGAGTCCGTAATTTGCTTTCTAATAATCATTATCTTTTCCTGAAAGAAGTTCATGAATTTATTACTGCTGAAGTGAAAGCCATCCTCACTTGAGGAATGCTGCTTTTTAGTTAGCTTTGCAACCGTATCGTAAAGAAATTTCGGATTGTTCTTATTTTCCTCAATTAAGTTGGAAAAATAGGATGATCGAGCAGCAGTGAGGGCTCTTCGGTATTGCATGGTACTGTCTTTCCAAGCTAGTCGGAAGACTTCCAGTTTGGTGTGGCTCCATTTCCTTTCCAATTTTCTGGAAGCTTGCTTCAGAGCTCTGGTATTTTCTGTATACCAGCAAGCTAGTTTCTTATGAGAAATGTTTTTAGTTTTTAGAGGTGCAACTGCATCTAGGGTATTGTGCAAGGTTAAATTGAGTTCCTCAGTTAGGTGGTCAACTGATTTTTGTCCTCTGACGTCCTTGGGTAGGTAGAGGGAGTCTGGAAGGGCATCAAGGAATCTTTGTGTTGTCTGTGAATTTATAGCACGACCTTTGATGCTCCTTGGTTGGGGTCTGAGCAGATTATTTGTTGCAATTGTAAACGTAATAAAATGGTGGTCCGATAGTCCAAGATTATGAGGAAAATCATTAAAACTTGTTCACGCTACAGGTGCCCCTAGGGGAACCACGCCCCCCCACTCAACTCAAACTGTGGCGCACAGAATGCAAAAATATTCTTAGAAATATTTAACCTCCACACATTAACAAGTCCAATAGCTCAAATGAAAGATAAACACCTTGTTCATCTACCCAGCGAATCAGATTTCTAAAATGTTTTACGGCAAAAAGATGTATATCACATATGTATATCAAACCACCACAAAGACACATACAATATGTAGCCATTTTGTCAAACAAAAGATGCAATCACAAACGCAGGATTAAAAGAAAAATAATTCACTAACCTTTTGAAAATCTTCATCAGATGACAGTAATAGGACATGTTACACAGTACATTTATGTTTTTTTCAATAAAATGCAATTTCTATCCATAAATCTCCGTTTACATTGAGCCATGTTCAAAAAATGCTACAGAAATGTACGGAGAAATTATAGATAACTCCGCCAGATAACGCCAGATAACAGCAATACACATCATAAACTTTGACTAAATGTTCTACATATAGTTAGAAAGATACACTGCTTCTTAATGCAACTGCTTTGTCACATTTCTTTTTAACGTTACAGAAATCGTTCACTATTCAATCATCTGAGACGGCGCTCAGACATAAGCAATATTTCTCGGCTATGTTGGAGTCAACAGAAACACAAAATTACAACATAAATATTCCCTTACCTTTGATGGTCTTCGATCAGAATGTAGTGGAAGGAGTCATACTTACCCAATACATTGTTTGGTTTCAAGTCGTGTGTCTTTGTATTAGCATATGCTACAAGTTCCAGTTGAAATGCATCCAAAATGACTTCTGGTCCCGAACAGTTGCGCATCAAAACTTCAAAATTACATATTATATGTCGACTAAGCTGGTCAACCTAAGTGCAGAATCAAGCTTTAGGATGTTATTAACGTACAAAACAATTGGCGATTCGACCGAAAGAACGCAACTCTTCTCAGACGACCTGGAACAAAGGAATGACCTGTATACAATTGCGCCAGGGCGCACAGCTATTTTCTCGCGACACTTAAGTATTTTGCCTGCCAACGGGTCAAAGCTCGCGGGATTTTCTTCATTACTCGCTCTATTGAAAGAACACATCCCGCCGAAGACACAGAAACTGATCCCAGATCCGTAGCTGGTTGGGACGGGTGGGGGCGATGACGTCAAAGTTGGCCCAACTTTCCTGATGAGAGAGATAGTTTGGGAGAATGGCTGCCCTGTGAGTTCTGCTTTACATACAGACATAATTCGAACGGTTTTAGAAGCTTTAGAGTGTTTTCTATTCAATAATAATTATTATATGCATATATTAGCAATTTTGGACAGATTTGTTTTCTGTTTACTATGGGCACGCAATTCCTCCAAAGGGGGCAGTATGGTCCTGAGCCTTAACAGGTTGATCCACAACATTTATTACCATGGGACAAAACTAGGTCCAGAGAATGACTGTGGCAGTGAGTAGGTCCAGAGACATGTTGGACAAAACCCACTGAGTCGATGATGGCTCCGAAAACCTTTTGGAGTGGGTCTGAGGACTTTTCCATGTGAATATTAAAGTCACGAAAAATTAGAATATTATCTGCTATGACTACAAGTTCCGAGGAATTCAGGGAACTCAATGAGGAACGCTGTATATGGCCCAGGAGGCCTGTAAACAGTAGCTATAAAAAGAGATTGAGTAGGCTGCATAGATTTAATGACTAGAAGCTCAAATGACAAAAACGTCTTTGTTTTTTGTAAATTGAAATTTGCTATGGTAAATGTTTGCAACACCTCCACCTTTGCGGGATGCACGGGGGATATGGTCACTAGGGTAACCAGGAGATGAGGCCTCATTTAACACAGTAAATTCATCAGGCTTAAGCCATGTTTCAGTCAGGCCAATCACATCAAGATTATGATCAGTGATTAGTTCATTGTCTATAACTGCCTTTGAAGCAAGGGATCTAACATTAAGTAGCCCTGTTTTGAGATGTGAGGTATCACAATCTCTTGCAATAATGTCAGGAATGGAGGAGGTCTTTATCCTAGTGAGATTGCTAAGGTCGAACACCGCCATGTTTAGTTTTGCCCAACCTAGGTCAAGGCACAGACACTGTAAGGCCATTCTACTGCCAATGTTTGTCTATGGAGATTGCATGTGCTCAATTTTATGCACCTCTCAGCCACGGGTGAGGCTCGAATTAGCAGAATCCACTAATTTGAAGGGATATCCATATACTTTTGTAATTACTGTATAGTATATATTCAGCATGACATTCACGTGAGCATTATAATATGATTACACAACCCAGAAGTAATGTGAAATGAACTCCTAACTTGAGAGCAATATATTTAGACTACTTTGCATTTGTCTGGGCTTGCTAGCTGTAGCCAGTAGCCACGAGCAAGCCAGAAGACCTGGGCGGAACATCAAATCAAATTTGATTGTCACATACACATATCTAGCAGGTTATTGTGGGTGTAGCGAAATGCTTATGTTCCTAGATCCAACAATGCAGTAGTATCTAACGATTCACAACAATACACACACATCTAAAAGTAAAAGAATGGAATTAACACATATAGAAATATTTGGATGAGCAATGTCGGAGTGGCATTGACTTAAATACAGTAGAATAGAATACAGTACATACATATGAAATGAGTAAAGCTTTATGGAACATTATTAAAGTGACGAGTGTTCCGTTATTAACGTGTCCAGTGATTCCCTGTCTATGTATATAGGGCAGCAGCCTCTAAGGTTCAGGGTTGAGTAACCGGATGGTAGCCGGCTTGTGATGGCTATTTAACAGTCTGATTTCCTTGAGAAAGAAGCTGTTTTTCAGTCTCTCTGTCCCAGCTTTGATACACCTGTACTGACCTCGCCTTCTGGATGGTAGTGTGGTGAACAGGCCGTGGCTCGGGTGGTTGATGTCCTTGATGATCTTTTTGGCCTTCCTGGGCTGTAGGTGTCCTGGAGGGCAGGTAGTTTGCCCCTGGTGATGCGTTGGGCAGACAGCACCATCCTCTGGAGAGCCCTGCAGTTGCGGACAGTGCTGTTGCCATTCCAGGCGGTGACACAGCCCGACAGGATTCTCTCAATTGTGCATCTGTAAAAGTTTGTGAGTATCTTAGCGGCCAAGCCGAATTTATTCAGTCTCCTGTGGATAAAGAGGCACTGTTGTGCCTTCTTCACCACGCTGTCTGTGTGGATGGACCATTTCAAATTGTTAGTGATGTGTACGCCGAGGAACTTTAAGCTTTTCACCTTCTCCACTGTGGTGACGTTGATGTGGATAGGGTTGTGCTCCCTCTGCTGTTTCCTGATGTCCACTTTTAAGCTCCATCATTTTGTTGACAATGAGAGAGAGGTTATTTTCCTGGCACAAATCCTACAGGGCCCTCACCTCCTCCCTGTAGGATGTCTCGTCTTAGTTGGTAATCAGGCCTACCACTGTTGTGTTGTCTGCAAACTTGATGATTGAGTTGGAGACATCCGTGGCCATGCAGTCATGGGTGAACAGGTAGTAAAGGAGGGGGCTGAGCATGCACCCTTGTGGGGCCCCAAGCTTAATGATGAGCTTGGAGGGTACTATGGTATTTAAGGCTGAGCTATAGATAATGAACAGCATTCCTACATTTGTATTCCTCTTGTCCAGATGGGATAGGACAGTGTGCAATGCGATGGCGATTGTATCATCTGTGGATCTATTGGGGTGGTATGCAAATTGAAGTGGGTCTAGGGTGTCAGATAAGGTAGAGTTGATATGATCCTTAACTAGCCTCTCAAAGCACTTCATGATGACAACATCTGGTAAAATTGCAGAGCGCGGAATTCAATAAACAAAAGTAGTAATATTAAACATTCATAAAAAATGATTTAGCTTATAATCATGGTAATTTGTTCAATTTACCATAGGCTTTAAGACGAAAGCATAGCATTTGGTCATCTGAGGAGAGTGTTTTCTATCCAATACTACCATATGCATATCCTAGCTCCTGGGCCTGAGTAACAGGCAGTTTACTTTGGGCACCTCAGTCATCCAAACTTCTGAATACTGCCCACTAGCCTTAAAAAGTTCAACTGTAGGGAATTGCTTTAAAAAGGTCAAACCAAGGATCATTTTGCTGCTTTATTTAGAAATGTCTGACCCATTTATAAGAAAATATTTGGTTAAAAAATGTTTTGTACTTACTGCTATTAGCCCATACAAATGAATTGAATAAGATATTCACTACATGGAAGAACAGATTAAAAAGGAAGGTTGCTCTGAAGTGTCTGTCCTATATCTGAAAGATCAGGAACATTTTTTAAACCTTGTATTTAACCTCTTAATTTTCTCAATTAACAGTCTCCAAATATACTTCCATACATGTTTCAACTGGTACCAGGGGATTTTCAGACGAGTCTTGTGAGGCCTGTGGGCATCCTAAAGCAAAACAACCGACATGTACATGTTTGTGAGAGTCTCACAATTTGGCAGATCGGCTGTACCGACATTACGAGTCCCAAGACGCTTTGTGAGGGTCGTAGAGCAAAATTGAGAACACCATCGTGAGAGTCTCCTCTTTCCATAGAGTGGTCATAATAGTTTGTTGGCCAAACCGTTCGGACGTCTCATGGTCTCATGGTCTGACAAACACCGCTCTAGCTCTGCCACCTTTCCCCGCAGATGTGCAAGTGCGACATAGGTGGATGCTGTGGATTGTGACACTCTAGCTTAAACTGATATTTTTAGGGGGCTTTTATTATGCTAATTATTTTCCCACAGGGCACGGACTTCGACCTTATGGGGTTAAAGTGGCGAAAAGGAGTTTGAAAGCATCTTTATTTCTGAAGTAAACTCTGTCGTTGTTTTATAAGGAGACAGTTCCAAGTTCCAAGCTTTTCCCATGGATATATTTAGCATAAAATACATTTAATTAACAGGCAATAACATTACAGTGAGTCAATAATGTCTGTCTCACAAAATGCTTCTTTAATTAGCATTTTAACCCAGTCATAAATGTGACCCCTCGCAAGGGAAATGTTTAAATACCCAGGGGTCATTAATACACATTAAGAACTCTAAATATGTGCAGTGCATTCGGAAAGTATTTCGACCCCTTGACCTTTTTCACATTTTGTTACGTTACAGCCTTAATCTAAAATGGATGAAATTATTATTTTTCAATCTAAACACAATATCCCATAATGACAAAGCAAAAACAGTTGTTTTTTATTGTTCCAAAAATAAACAGTTAAAAAATAAGAAATATACAATTTACATAAGTATTCAGACCCTTTACTCAGTACTTTGTTGAAGAAACTTTGGAAGCGATTACAGCCTCGAGTCTTCTTGGATATGACGCTACAAGCTTGGCACAGCTGTATTTGGGGAGTTTCTCCCATTCTTCTCTGCAGATCCTCTCAAGCTCTGTCAGGTTGGATGGGGAGCATTGCTGCACAGCTATTTTCAGGTCTCTCCAGAGATGTTTGATCGAGTTTAAGTCCGGGCTCTGGCTGGGCCACTCAAGGACATTCAGAGACTAGTCACAAAGCCACTCCTGTGTCGTCTGGCTGTGTGCCTAGGGTCATTGTCCTGTTGGAAGGTGAACCTTTGCCCCAGTCTGAGGTCCTGAGCGCTCTGGAGCAGGTTTTCATCAAGGATCTCTCTGTACTTTGCTCCTTTCAGCACTCCCTTGATCCTGACTAGTCTTCCAGTCCCTGCCTCTGAAAAACATCCCCACGGCATGATGCCACCACCACCACCATGCTTCACCATAGGGATGGTGCTAGGTTTCCTCCAGAAGTGATTCTTGGCATTCAGGCCAAGAGTTTAATCTTGGTTTCATCAGACCACAGAATCTTGTTTCTCATGGTCTGAGAGCCCTTTAGGTGCCTTTTGGCAAAGTCCAAGTGGGAAGTCATGTGCCTTTCACTGTGGAGTGGCATCCTTCTGGCCACTCTACCATAAAGGCCTGATTGGTGGCGTACTGCAGAGATGGTTGTCCTTCTGGAAGGTTCTCTCATCTCCACAGAGGAACCCTAGAGCTCTGTCAGAGTGACCATCGCGTTGTTGGTCACCTCCCTGACCTAGGAAGAGTCTTGGTGGTGAATGTTAGAGGCCACTGTGTTCTTGAGGAGCTTCAATGCTGCAGAAATAATTTGGTACCCTTCCCCAGATCTGTACATCAACACAATCCTGTCTCGGAGCTCTACGTACAATTCCTTCGACCTCATGGCTTGGTTTTTGTTCTGACATGCACTGTCTACTGTAGGACCTTATATAGACAGGTGTGTGCCTTTCCAAGGCATGTCCAATTAGTTGAATTTTCCACAGGTGGACTCCAATCAAGTTGTAGAAACATTGATTGTAGAAAGGCTTATCAATGGATACAGGATGCACCTGAGCGCAATTTCAAACTTTATTTAATCAATTTTAGAATAAGGATGTAAAGTAAAACGATGTGGAACAAGTCAAAGGGTTTGAATGTTTTCCGAATGCACTGTATGTTTTATTTGCATTTTATAATGTTTTTCAGCAGTAGGAATATACCATTTTAACACCTGAGGCTGCTGTGTGAGTAGGAGAATGTGTGTTATATAGTCAAATCTGAAATGGCTATTCTACTGATCTTTGCTGCGCCCCAAATGTGCTTGTTTGGACTAGTATTATACAAGCCATTATTGCCCTTGCAAATCAAATCATATCAAATCAAATCAAATTTTATTTGTCACATACACATGGTTAGCAGATGTTAATGCGAGTGTAGCGAAATGCTTGTGCTTCTAGTTCCGACAATGCATTGCATGAACAAGCTCCAGGACCGGACTGGAACAATCTCCATATTCAGTCTGGAAACATTAAGGATGTTAAGTTCTAAGTTATTTATTCACTTTGAAACATCACAAAGGTTTTCTGTGTGCGACACAGCATTCCTTCCCCCTATTCCATCTGTCTCAGGCTCTGCTTCAAATTCAGGCCCTTATGGGTCAAATATCAATTTCACAACAACATTAGATTAATCCCAGAATCCTTACCAAAACCTGACCACAGCTGCACATGCACCCCCACCCACTCTCTTCTAAAATCAATACAATCTTTAGTATACTGGAGTATTAAGATTTACTCCACTTAGGTGTGATCTCAACCCACAGTTCACTCTTAAAGTGCTAAAAACGTGCTACTTATAACCATAAAGAGATCTTCAGTTGCCCAAGAAGAACCCTCAAAGAACTCATTTTAATAGACTTCTTTGAGGGTCCTTCGTTGGGTGAAGAGGTTCTACCTGGGGCCAAAAAGGGTTCTCCTTTAGGGACGAGCCAAAATATACCCTTTATGGTTGTATTAGTTTTTTTCATTTTGACACAATACCCTTTTGCTCCAATCCCAGCCTGTCAGTGTACCTGTCTGTTTACATCGTGTGTTTGGTTCATGACTACAGTGGCCTTGTCCATGGCATTACGTTGTACACACATAGACTTTTCCCCTGGGCGTTGAAACCCTTACAGACACTGCGTGTGTGTGCATGCGTGCGTGCGTGTGTGCATGCGTGCGCATGTGCGTGCGTCACGATCACACTTGTGTGTGTGCATGTGTCAGTCTGTTTTTATACTGTGCAGTCCTTACTCCTTATGTGATGCTGGTGTTGTCCTTTCTCTGGGGGCCTGCCTCTGGTCTATGTACATTGGCTTCTCTAAAGACACCGTGTGTGTTTGGATAGCGACTCCTATAGCTGCAAAGTCTGATACTGAATGTTGTCCTTTTAATCAGGCAGCCATTATGGTTGTTTTCATATGCAATCAGGCAGGCTTTTGAAGCATGCTGCTGTGTCCCTGTTTTGAGTGTAAATAGACACTTAATAGCCACGGTTCAAGGCCTGGGGTATGCACTGTTTGTATCTGATTATAGTCACAACATTAGTTCAAAAGCTCACAAAATCTCACCTTCTTTGTCTTTATTGTGCTCGCTTGCTTTCTCACTCTCCATTCCCTCTGTCTCTGTCTGTCGCTCTCTCACCTCTGTCTCTGTCTGTCGCTCTCTCACCTCTGTCTGTCGCTCTCTCACCTCTGTTTCTGTCTGTCGCTCTCTCACCTCTGTCTCTTTGTCTGTGTGTGTCAGTATCTGTCTCTGTATCACTCACTCTCCACCCCCCTCTCCACTTCTCCTATCTGCCTCTCTTTATTAGTCTGTTTAAGTCAATATTGTGGCCTGTGAATTAACCAGATGCTTAGAATAAAGGTGGGACATATTGCTCCTGACAAAGACCCCTAACTCCGACAATAATCCATCTGAACTGACAGGGACCACTGGCCATTCAAGTAACCTCCGTTACCGAGACAGAAAAAGAGTGGCAGACCAGGTTCTTTATTATTTTGGAACTTTTGTAAGTTTAATGTTCACTGTACATTTTTTATTGTTTATTTCACTTGCTTTGGCAGTGTAAACATATGTTTCCCATTCCAATAAACCCCCTTAAATTGAAATTGAATTAAATTTAAATTGAATTGAGAGAGATTCCGAGAGAGTGAGAGTGAGAGAGAGAGAGAGAGAGAGAGAGTGAGAGAGAGAGAGAAACTTTGACTCAACTCTGCCTTAGAGTGCCTGCTTTAGAGCAACGCAACAGAGCCCCTACTGGTTGATTGGTAAGACATTCGCCTCACTGTGTCCCAGTGTGCTTGTGAATCTCTCTTTATTGCAATGACATGGCACAACAACTAAGGGATTTTAAAAACTTAAGTGAGTGTCAGACAAAGAGACTCGTTCCTCCTCCCATTGTCGTATTGTCTTCCCACTGTTGGATGCTGCTGTCATGTCTTCACCATCGCCACTAGAGTAGAGCTGTTTGATTCTTCAGAAGACATGAAACAAACACAGGCTTTCAGAGGCTGGGTTTAACACTCTACTTCTGAAGACTCAGATTAAGCCATAAAACAGCCTCCTAAGGGTCGTGTGTGTCTCTGAGTGACCCCATTATGCCATTGACAGGGTCTGTGTAGGTGGTAATGTTCCCCAGATAACCACATACACCCTCACTCCTTCCCCTTGTATTCCCTTCCACACGCACTCTCTCTTTTTATCTATATCAATTCCCACTCTCTTATATATCTCTCTCTTAATAGTTGTTGAAGTATACTAGTCTCATTCCTTTAAATGTTTTTGAACCCTTTAAGCCTTTTCTCAACCGATTGGTAGAGCATGTTTTGACAATGGATTTAGAAGTGGATTTTACATTTCACTTGATTGGTCAACTCCCCCAGCCCTCCTGCATCGATTTACATAATTTGTATCCTTTTGGGTTACTGCAGTTCAGTGTTGTGGCACTCGAACTTTGCCAATTTAGAGGGCTGTAAGAAATCAAAAAAATCTGTCACCAACAATACAGGATAAAAGGCAGGAATTCAGTTGGTGAGGGATTAATATTGCCCCATTCCTGTTTGTAGAGACCTTGAAGAGTAGGGATATGAAAAATGTTTAATGTAAAAAGATGAAACATTTTGTAAAAATGTGGTCAACCAGATGGTTGATATGTCAGTAAAAAGTATGGTGGACTAAGCATAGGGAACATTTGTTTTTTATTGAAAATACTTATTTTGGTGAAAAATATGATTGAATTGTTGAAAACAAAGTATATTAGGAAACATACACTACTGGTCAAAAGTTTTAGAACACCTCATTCAAGGGTTTTTATTTTATTTGTACTGTGTTCTACATTTTAGAATAATAGTGAAGACATCAAAACTATGAAATAACACGTATGGAATCATGTAGTAACCAAAAAAGTGTTAAACAAATCAAAACATATTTCCATTTGAGATTCTTCAAGTAACCACCCGTTGCCTTCATGACAGCTTGCACACTCTTTATCATGACACAAGGCGAGACCCAAATGCAGACACAGTAGGCAGATGGTTGGAGTTTAAGATGGTTGTGGCAAGAGAATGGTTGTGGACAGGCAAAAGGTCATAACCAGATCAGAGTCTAGGAGGTACAGAGTGGCAGACAGGCTCGAGGTCAGGGCAGGCAGAATGGTCAGGCAGGCGGGTACAGAGTCCAGAACAGGCAAGGGTCAAAACCGGGAGAACTAGAAAAAGGAGAAAAGGCAAAACAGGAGAAAAAAAACACTGGTAGGCTTGGACATAGAAGACAAACTGGCACAGAGAGACAGGAAACACAGGGATAAATACACTGGGGAAAACAAGCGACATCTGGAGGGACATCTGGAAGAGGACAGGTGAAACAGATCAGGGTGTGACACTCTTGGCATTCTCTCAACCAGCTACATGAGGTAGTCACCTGAAATGCATTTCAAATAACAGGTGTGCCTTCTTAATGCATTTGAGCCAATCAGTTGTGTTGACAAGGTAGGGGGGTATACAGAATATAGCCCTATTTGGTAAAATACCAAGTCCATATTATAGCAAGAACAGTCCATCATTACTTTAAGACATGAAGGTCAGTCAATACGGAACATTTCAAGATCGTTTAAAGTTTCTTCAAGTGCAGTCGCGAAAACCATCAAGCGCTATGATGAAACTGGCTCTCATCAAGACCGCCACAGGAAAGGAAGACCCAGGGTTACCTCTACCTCTGGATAAGTTAAATAGAGTTATCAGCCTCATAAATTGCAACCCAAAAAATGCTTCACAGAGTTCAAGTAACAGACACATCTCAACATCAACTGTTCATAGGAGACTGCGTGAATCAGGCCTTCATGGCAGAAACCACTACTAAAGGACACCAATAAGAAGAATAGACTTGCTTGGACCAAGAAACACGAGCAAAGGACATTAGACCAGTGGAAATGTGTCCTTTGGTCTAATTTGAGGTTTTTGGTTCCAACCGCTCTGTCTTTTTGAGATGTAGTGTGAGTGAACAGATGATCTCTGTATGTGTATTTCCCACCGTAAAGCATGGAGGAGGAGGTGTGATGATGTGGGAGTGCTTTGCTCGTGACAGTGTCTGTGATTTATTTAGAATTCAAGGCACACTTAACCAGCATGGCTTCACAGCATTCTGCAGCGATACGCCATCCCATCTGGTTGGGCTTAGTGGGACTATCATTTGTTTTTCAACAAGACAATGACCCAACACACCTCCAGGATGTGTAAGGGCTATTTTACCAAGAAGGAGAGTGATGGAGTGCTACATTAGATGACCTGCCCTCCACAAATTGAGATGATTTGGGATGAGTCAGACCGCGGAGTGAAGGAAAAGCAGCCAACAAGTGCTCAGCATATGTGGAACTCCTTCAAGACTGTTGGAAAAGCATTCCAGGTGATGCTGGTTGAGGGAAGGCCAAGAGTGTGCAAAGCTGTTATCAAGGCAAAGGGTGGCTACTTTGAAGAATCTCAAATATAAAATCTAATTTGATTTGTTTAACACTTTTTTGGTTATTGCATGATTCCATATGTGTTATTTCCTAGTTTTTAATGTCTTCACTATTATTCTACAATGTAGAAAATATTAAAAGTAAAGAAAAACCCTTGAATGAGTAGGTGTTCTAAAACTTTTGACCAGTAGTGTAAATTGGTTAAACCACATTTCATGCCTCATGGAGTCAATGAATTAATATTCAGACTTAAGGTTACCTATAATAGTAAGAAAACGGACGCAGGCAAGACGGATGTAGTGACGTTGTGTTGTGATGGTGGCTCTTTTTAATTGGATCATGGCCCTGACTAATGTAATACCATGAACTGGACTGACTGACCTGAACGCTTTCCGGACGAAATTGAGGGTGTTGGAAAACAAGTTTTGGGAATTTCGCAGTGCTGTCTGAGCGCAGGGAGGTCGAGTTGCAGTTACAGCTTGAGGAAGTGGGATGCAAATAACGTTTTTGGTTCCTTTTCTGTTTTGCAATCATCTCCATGTAATTCTGACTGAGACCCAATCCCCACACTCTGTGATGTTTCTGTAGTTTCATGAATACAGATCTTGAATTTAGAAGTCTCTTTCTCTTTCTCTGTCTCTATCTCTTTCTCACCCTCTGTCTGCCTTCTTTCTCCCTTTCCTGTCCTATCTCTCTCACTCTCTCGATGTCCCTTCCCTCCTTTCTCCTTTATCTTGCTAGGTCTCTCCATTCTCGTCTCTTTTCACCCCTTCTTTCTTATTTTCTCTCCTTCCCCCTTCTCTCCTTTTATCTTTTACTCTACCCCCCCTCTCCTCTTTCTCTCCTTCTCTCTGTGCCATTCCCTGGTTTGGCTTGGTCTTCTTGGGTCTGTGTGTGGTGGCATTGGGGGCAGGGCTTCCTAACTGCCTTGCCTGCCTGGCTGACTGGTTGGGTTGAGTGCAGTCAGTGTGCCCGGCCCCTCTCATAATTATAGACAGTAAACAGCCAGTCCTTTAAGGCCCAGTTTCCTGTCTGATGGGGCGAGCGTTCACAGGAAGAAAAAAGAGGGAGCCAAGGAGAAAGGAAAGGAAAAGGAGAGGAAAGGAAAGGCAAAATGGTGGGCTGAAGGCTGACCAATGTAAAGTAGGGAGAGGAGTTGGTGACACACATTCCTTCAGTTCCAGAAAGCCAAGCATCCTGTTTGATTGGATGTTTCCTACAGCAAACCCTAATTAGAACCTCCAACATCCCCCTGATTGAACCTTTTTCTCTCTCTCTTTTGTTCATCTTCCCTTCTCTTTCTCCCCCAATCTGTGACAGCTGACTTCTTCCTCGCTTTCTCTTTCCTTTCTCTTTTTCTCTGTCTCCCTCCCATCTAGCCCCCCTGCTATCACACACATGTTCTCTTCTATTCCCTTCTCTCTCTCTCTCTCTCTCCTTCCTTTTTACCTTCCTCCTCTCATTTACTCTTACTTTCTACATCTCTTAATCTCTTTCTGCGTATTTCTAATCTTCCACCGTCTCTCTTATTTTCTCCAGCCTTCTTCCCTCCTCTCTCTCATGCCCTTTTTCTCACTCACACTTTCTCTCTCTCACACTTTCTCTCTCCCTCCCTGTCTCCTTCTCCCTTTCTCCCTGTGCACTGCACTGGCAGGCAAGTGGGACTTGAGATTTTCTTTGGCAGTCTGATCCCTCTCACTTGGCTGGGACAAGACCTGGAGCGTGCTACTGGCTGGGAGTGTGGAGGGGAGGGAGGGAGGGAAGAGGGGAAGGGAAGGAGGGAGAGGAAGGGGGACTGAGGGAGGAGGCGTGTTCTGCAGCTGGTAATGAAGACTTCTCTTTTCATCCTCAGAAGGCAGAGTCTGTGTGGACGGGCCCAGGGGCTGCACAGCTCCAGTGCTCTCTCTGCTTCTAACGTGTGCTGAGCCCTGCTCTGCTCTGCTGTGCGCTCCACTACGCTCTACGCTGCTAGCCTGTGTGACTGGCTGTCTGCGCTCAGCTGAGAAAGAGAGTGAGAAAGGGAGAGCAACTACTACTGCTACAGATGTGAGGCTTTCCCCAGTGCTGGCTATACTATACCGCTCCTGAGGTAAGAGTTTAGACTACTACAGCTGCTGTTGATGTGTCAGTGTTTGTTGTCTGCACCAGTGAAATCTGGATGTCTGTCTGGATGTCTGTCTATCTAGGCGTGCGTGAGGGGTGAGGGGGTGTGGGGGCAACTTCCATTCATCCCTCTTCCCACCGCAAACAAAGTCAGACCCACATACACAGACGCATACACACACTCTGTCACAGATCTTTTTCCATGATGTAATCTTTGTATTTTGTCCCTTTTTGACAGTTTGGTGATGCTGACAGTGTTCCTTTTCATATGTTTGTTAAATTCATTCATAATGTGACTTTAAAAAGGACTATAAATACTGAGAATTCTCTACCAGGCCTGGACTAGACTGGGCTGGGCTAGACTGTCTGGACTAGACTGGGCTGGGCTAGACTGTCTGGACTAGACTGGGCTGGGCTAGACTGTCTGGACTAGACTGGGCTGGACTAAACTGCCTGAACTGGGCTAGGTTGGACTAGAATGGGCTGGACTCAACTGGGCTGGACAAGACTGGGCTGGACTTGTGTGGGCTGGACTCAACTGGGCTGGACTAGGCTGGGCTGGACTCATCTGGCTGGGCTGGGTTGGACTTTTTTCCAGCTTTGATAAACTTGTCTGTAAACATGGCTGGACTGTACAATGATTCGTATCTCTTCTGACCTACTGTAAACTGAACTGGACTAGTCTAAACTGTTCTCTGCTGTACTTAGCTGAGCTGTGCTGGACTAATCTGTGCTAGGCTGGGTCAGGCCCTCTCCTGTATGTATGTGTGAGTAAGAATAAGAGAGAGAGAGAGAGAGAGAGAGAGAGAGAGAGAGAGAGAGAGAGAGAGAGAGAGAGAGAGGGATAGATAGACTATGTGTGTCGGTGAAAGACATAGTGTGTGTCAGTGATAGTGTGTTTATTTGCTCTGCTGCGGGGCAGGCCGATCCTCGGGGCTGTTTGGAGCTCATCTCTGTAAATAAGACAGAAGGAGAGAGAGAGACAGAGTGGAGAGGGAAAGGAGACAGTCTGCATGCGTTCCTCATCTGCAGCCCAGTGACAGCAGCTTTGATGTGAGTCCTACTGCATCTGTCCCCTCTCCCCGCCGGGCACCACCGGCCCCAGCCCCACCACTTCACCCCACTCGCTTTCATCCACATTCCCATGGAAATCCGTCCATATGCACTACTTCAACTCCCCCTCTTCTAATCCCACTATCCCCTTCAAGTGCACACTGACACCCTGCGGTGAAGCCTTCACCCCTATCATCACAGACTCCCATATGCTTCCCAAATAGCACCCTATTCCCTATATAGTGCACTAGTTTTGACCAGAGCCCTACGAGAATAGGGTGCCATTTGGGATGGAGTATATGCCTCTTGCTTTATTTTCTCCTTTTAATTGTCTGGTCTTCTCTGATCGTGCTGCTACTACTGCTCTGTTTCTGGGGCTTCTAGGGGGAATGGGTCTTTCTGAAGCCTCTCCCTCAAGGAGGGAGATCCTAAGTGACTTTCCATTTGTTTTCTGCCTATGCCGGCCAAATGCTCTCCTGAATAGTGTACAGGAGCCTGGGTTAATTGAAAAAACATAGGCTTACAGTCTGGTCTGCCATGAAGGAGGGAGAGGAGACGGTCCTTGTGTCACTGTGTGAATGGACTTTCCAGAGCTGGCTGGAGAGAGGGGGAAGGAAAGAAAGAAAAGAGGAAGGAGTGGAAAAGGAGGACACAGAGAAAGACGATTATGAAAGACAGAGAAAATAAGAGAAGAGGGAAAGGTAAAAATAGACAGAAGGATAGAGAGAATAGAGTGAAATAGGGGATACGTCATGTAAAGAGATTTAAAGGGCAAGTTAAAAAACCTGCACAAAACAAAGAAAGAGAACAATCTTCAGTAGACTTCCTTGGTTAAAGAATAGGATATTTTATTTCTGTAAGGAGTCTATAGTGTGCAACAGTAGTGTGTTTAAAAGCGGGTTATAGGTCTGTAGAAGACTGGGATGACACACACACACACACACACTGGGAGAAGAGAGAGCATCATGGTATCGTTGGCTGGTCATTAGAGCCCCACTCGGCAACACTAAAAACCACTTTACTGCAGTCCACCCAACAGCGCTGTTTGTGCTATAATCTTCTCCATGGGGAGTCTTTGCAGGAGTTAACACCACTTTACTGCAATGCCCCTCAGCAGTGAGAGTGTCTGTACTATAATCAGTAAACAGTAAAGACCTGATTACTGACATCAGGTCTTTAGGGCAGTTTTTTTCTGCTTTACTGCACTTCCTCTTCCGTCAAAACTGTAAGTAGAGAGAGATTGTATCTCACTCTACAGTGTTCTGCCTGCCTGCCTATCTGCCTGTCTCTGTCTCTCTCTCTTCTCCCCTTAACCCTATATCCCTCCCCCATTTCTGCATTGTTTTCCTGTTTGCGGTGCAGTCTTGTTTGTTGCTGATAGCAAAGCTGTCACTGGGTACAGATGGCATATTTGTTGCACACGTGTACTGTATGCCAGTGGCTGCTCTAGTTGCCGGTGGCTGTTGGTTGTTGCCAGGGGGGCCCCAGGGTTTACAAAGGAAGGCATCTCTTTTTGACTTCCTCTCTGGGTGGTTGATGCCTCTGTTTGTTAGGCCCCCAAGCCGTCCCAAAGCCCTCCTACTGCCTTTCCCTGTGTTAGTTAATGTAACATTACACTTCACCCCAGTAAACCTTATTATAAACAGACAGACACACATACACAGGCACGAATGGTCACGAGCACAGACAGACATACATGCACGCGGTATGGAAAGATCAACAGTGTCATCAACGCAGGGCGGCAGGTAGCCTAGCAGTTAGAGCGTTGGGCCTGTAACTGAAAGGTTTCCAGATTGAATCCCTGAGCTAACAAGGTAAAAACAATATCTGTTGTTCTGCTCCAGAACAAGGCACTGTTCTTAGGCTGTCATTGTAAACAAGAATTTGTTCTTAATCTTAACTGACTTTCCTAGTTAAATAAAATAAATAAATAAAAACACATCTTCAAAGTCTCCTAGAGGGGGGTATCACCATTAAACCAACCCCCCTTAGTTTAACCCTCAACTCAGTGAGGAGACAGCAGGGTGAGGTCGGGTTAACCTCAGGAGCTGGGATCAAATCCAACAGCACAGGAATAAATTACTATAACCCCAACTACAGTTGTAGGATCTTAATTTGATCGCCCTGTTGTAGGAGAACTTTCTGGCAATTCAAGAAATGTAAAACTTGTCTGTTAATGATAATCCATGTAATAATTAACATTTCCTGTTGCTGCAGGATTATTTTCCTGCTGTTTCAAATGAAGATCCTACATCTGTACTGTGATTAAGGGGTTAAGGGGCAGAGTCTGTTTGATCTCACCCTGACTAAAGTGAAGACTTCAGTGATGTGGTCTAAATAGGGGCCAGGAGTTTTTTTGTCATGAACTGACCAGGAAAAACTCTGGGCCCTAGTTATAGCTATATATAGCCAAGTACCTCGAGATCAGATCAGTCTGATTTGCCTTAGCTACTGTGTAAGGCCAGGAGTTTTTCCTAGTCGGGTGGGTCACATGCACATGGTTGGAAAAAACTCCTGGCTTCATCATATGCATAAAGGACATGGTCATGGACAATGTTGTTTACCATATCAACAATGTGGATGTTGGAATGGTTATGTAACATGACAAAGATTATTGAAGCCTTAATTCCCCGCCTGAGTGTCCACCATGTCTCACCAGTATTGAAAGGAGTCTGACCCGCTTTTAGCTGCGGTAGTGAGTGTCTCACACACACAAACACACACACATATGCATGCACACATACACACAAACGCACACAAACACGCACACACACACCGGCCACAACTTGAAAAGGAAGAAAAGTTTTGTCCTTTATACTTATGGTGCTTTCAAGACAACTGGGAACTCTGAAAAAACAAGGTAAAATCATGACGTCAGTGATCTTCTGGTCGGAAAGTCATAGTTCTAGAAAGAGACCGGAGTTCCGACTTGGAATTCCAAGTTGGATGACCTTTCAACACAATTTTTCCGAGTCGGAGCTCATTGTTTTCCGAGTTCCCAGTTGTCTTGGACTTACTGAGGTCGGAAGTCAGAGATTTCCGAGATCCCAGTTCCCGGCAATAGTTGCCCTTTGTGACCGATGGTGATGTCATGGTTACGTCACAGGAATGGCATATTGTGAAATAGTGAAATGAGGTGTATTTCTAACCTGATCCTAGATCTGGTTGTGCTGTCTTAACAACTCCTATTGTCATTGTTAGGAGTTGGCGAGACCTCTAACAGCTTCGGTTAGATACACGTACATGTGAAAATAGATGGGCTCTTGGTAAGGTTAGGTGATCAATTTTATTTGGGATGGTATGTTCTTAAATAGGATGTGTTCAGTTCTGACTCAGTGTGGTGTTGAGCTCCAGTAAGTGATCTTCTGTGAAGTATCTGCTTGGTACAACACAACACTGTTCCTCAGCAACACATTCACCATCTATTACACTGCTTTACTCACAGAACAACTTATATATACACACACACACACACACACACACACACACACACACACACACACACACACACACACGACAGCCAGGCTGGGCACACACTGCAGGTCTGACTGAGCACACACACCGGCGCACGCACACATGCACATGCACACACATGGGCATGCACACATCACACACGCACACAATCACCAAGAGCCAGCTTGGGGCATTATTTCCTAGCTGTGTCCAGCAGCAGGCAGCAGCAGGTATGTACAGTGGAGAGAACAAGTATTTGATGCACTGCCGGTTTTGCAGGTTTTCCTACTTAAAAAGCATATAGAGATCTGTAATTTTTATCATAGCTACACTTCAACTGTGAGAGACGGAATCTAAAACAAAAATCCAGAAAATCTCATTGTATGATTTTTAAGTAATTAATTAGCATTTTATTGTTTTACATAAGTATTTGATACATCAGAAAAGCAGAACTTAATATTTGGTAGAGAAACCTTTGTTTGCAATTACAGAGATCATACGTTTCCTGTAGTTCTTGACCAGGTTTGCACACACTGCAGCAGGGATTTGGCCCACTCCTCCATACAGACCGTCTCTAGATCCTTCAGGTTTCGGGGCTGTCGCTGGGCAATAAGGACTTTCAGCTCCCTCCAAAGATGGAGCCACTCCTTAGTTGCCCTGGCTGTGTGTTTCAGGTCGTTGCCATGCTTGAAGACCCAGCCACGACCCATCTTCAATGCTCTTACTGAGGGAAGGAGGTTGTTGGCCAAGATCTCGTGATACATGGCCCAATCCATCCTCCCCCCTCAAAGAATGATGTTTCCACCTCCATGCTTCACGGTTAGGATAGTGTTTTTGGGGTTGTACTCATCCTTCTTCTTCCTCCAAACACGGCGAGTGGAGTTTAGACCAAAAAACTCTATTTTGTCTCATCAGACCACATGACCTTCTCCCATTCCTCCTCTGGATCATCCAGAGGGTCATTGGCAAACTTCAGACGGGCCTGGACATGCGCTGGCTTGAGCAGGGGGACCTTGCGTGCGCTGCAGGATTTTAATCCATGACGGCGTAGTGTGTTACTAATGGTTTTCTTTGAGACTGTGGTCTCAGCTCTCTTCAGGTCATCTACCAGGTCCTGCCGTGTAGTTCTGATCCCTCACCTTCCTCATGATCATTGATGCCCCACGAGGTGAGATCTTGCATGGAGCACCAGACCGAGGATGATTGACCGTCATCTTGAACGTCTTCCATTTTCTAATAATTGCCCCAACAGTTGTTGCCTTCTCACCAAGCTGCTTGCCTATTGTCCTGTAGCCCATGCCAGCCTTGTGCAGGTCTACAATTGTATCCCTGATGTCCTTACACAGCTCCCTGGTCTTGGCCATTGTGGAGAGGTTTGAGTCTGTTTGATTGAGTGTGTGGACAGGTGTCTTTTATACAGGTAACAAGTTCAAACAGGTGCAGTTAATACAGGTAATGAGTGGATAACAGGAGGGCTTCTTAAAGAAAAAACTAACAGGTCTGTGAGAGCTGGAATTCTTACTGGTTGGTAGGTGATCAAATACTTATGTCATGCAATAAAATGCAAATTAATACTTAAAAATCATACAATGTTTTTTGTTTTTTTGGATTCCGTCTCTCACAGTTGAAGTGTTCCTATGATAAAATTACAGACCTCTACATGCTTTGTAAGTTGGAAAACCTGCAAAACCGGCAGTGTATCAAATACTTGTTCTCTCCACTGTAGATGATGTGTAATGAATAGGATTTGGAGGCTGAGGCTCTTGAAGCTGAGCAGACTCAGAACAGAGCTAATGCAAAACACATGACAAAGAGAGTAAGAGGGGGAGAGTCCTTCCCTTCCTCCTCCTCACACAGAACACATTTACCCCAAAAATCAGTCCTACCATATGTCTCTGTTTGTCAGGTCACACCTTCAATGTGAAGAGACTCTCCTCAGCTCCCCCGCAAATCCTGCTGGGGCTGGCTGGCTGGCTGGCTGGCTGTGTGTGTGTGTATGTGTGTATGTGTGTGTGTGTGTGTGTGTGTGTGTGTGTGTGTGTGTGTGTGTGTGTGTGTGTGTGTGTGTGTGTGTGTGTGTGTGTGTGTGTGTGTGTGTGTGCGTGTGTGCGTGTGTACGTGTGTGCGTGTGTGCGTGTGAACAGAGTTCTGTGTGTGTGTCTGTGTGGTTCTTTTTCTGTGTATGTTTGTGTCTTTCTCTCGCTCTCTCTCGTTCTCTCTATCTCGCTCAATTCAATTTCAGTACAATTTGAATTCAATTTAAGAGCTTTGTTTGCATTGGAAGCATATATTAACATTGCCAAAGCAAGTGAAATAGATAATAAACAAAAGTTGCAAAAGAATAAAGACGTCAAATGTCATTATGTCTACATACAGCATTGTAACGATGGGCAAATAGTTAAAGTACAAAGGAAAAAAGGAAAAATAAATAAACGTAAATGTAGGTTTAATTTACAATGGTGTTTGTTCTTCACTGGTTTCCCTTTACTTGTGGCAACAGGTCACAAATATTGCTGCTGTTATTGCACACTGTGGTATTTCACCCAATAGATATGGGAGTTTATCAAAATTTGATTTGTTTTCAAATTCTTTGTGGGTCAGTGTAATCTGAGGGAAATATGTGTCTCTAATATGGTCATATATTTGGCAGGAGGTTAGGAAATGCAGCTCAGTTTCCACCTCATTTTCTGGGCAGCGTGCACATAGCCTGTCTTCTCTTGAGAGCCAGGTCTGCCTTCGGCAGACTTTCTCAATAGCAAGGCTATGCTCACTGAGTCTGTACAAAGTCAAAGATTTCCTTAATTTTGAGTCAGTCACAGAGGTCAGGTATTCTGCTATTGTGTACTCTCTGTTTAGGGCCAAATAGCATTCTAGTTTGCTCTGTTTTTCTGTAAATTCTTTACAATGTGTCAAGTAATTATCTGTTTTTTTCTCATGATGTGGTTGGGTCTAATTGTGTTGCTGTCCTGGGGCTCTGTGGTGTCTGTTTGTTATTGTGAACAGAGCCCCAGGACCATCTTGCTTAGGGGGCTCGTCTCCAAGTTAATTTCTCTGTAGGTGATGGCTTTGTTATGGAAGGTTTGGGAATCGCTTCCCTTTAGGTGGTTGTAGAATTTAACGTCTCTTTCCTGGATTTGGATAATTAGCGGGTATCAGCCTAATTCTGCTCTACGTGCATTATTTGGTGTTTTACGTTGTACACGGAGGATATTTTGGTGTTTGTCCCATTTTGTGAATTCTTGGTTGGTGAGTGGACCCCAGACTTCACAATCATAAAGGGCAATAGGTTCTATAACTGATTTAAGTATTTTTAGACAGATCCTAATTAGTATGTTGAATTTTATGTTCCTTTTGCCTTGTCTCTCAGATCGTTCACAGCTTTGTGGAAGTTACCTGGGGCTCTGATGTTTAGTCCGAGGTATGTATTGTTTTTTGTGTGCTCTAGGGCAACGGTGTCTAAATGGAATTTGTATTCGTGGTCCTGGACACTGGACCTTTTTTGGAACACCATTGTTTTTGTCTTACTGAGATTTACTGTCAGGGCCCAGGTCTAACAGAATCTGTGCAGAACGTTTAAGTGCTGCTCTAGACCCTCCTTGGTTGGGGACAAATGCACCAGATAATCAGCAAACAGTAGACATTTGACTTCAGATTCTAGTAGGGTGAGGCCGGGTGCGGTAGACTGTTCTAGTGCCCTCACCAATTTGTTGATATATATATTGAAGAGGGTGGTACTTAAGCTGCATCCCTGTCTCACCCCCAGGCCCTGTGGAAAAAAATGTGTGGTTTATTTTGCCAATTTTAACCGCACACGTTTTGTTTCAGTACATGGATTTTATAATGTCATATATTTTTCCCCCAAAACCACTTTCCATCAATTTGTATAACAGGCCCTCTAGCCAAATTGAGTCATAAGCTTTTTTGAAATTAACAAAGCATGAGAAGACGTTGCCTTTGTTTTGGGTTGTTTGTTTGCCAATTAGGTTGTGCAGGGTGAATACGTGGTCTGTGGTACGGTAATTTGGTAAAAAGACAATTTGACATTTGCTCAGTAACTGCTGTTAATGATAATGCAGTTAATTTTCTCAAGGTTGCTGTTGACGCATATCCCACAGCAGTTATTGGGGTCAAATTTGTCTCCACTTTTGTGGATTGGGGTGATCAGTCCTTGGTTCCAAATATAGAGAATATGCCATAGCAGAGGATGATGTTAAAGAGTTTAAATATAGCCAATTGTAATTTGTGGTCTGTATATTTTATCGTTTAATTTAGGATACCATTAACCCCACAGGCCTTTTTGGGTTGGAGGGTTTGTATTTTGTCCTATAGTTCATTCAATTTAATTGGAGAATCCAGTGGGTTCTGGTAGTCTTTAATAGTTGATTCTAAGATTTGTATTTGATCATGTATATGTTTTTGCCGTTTACTCTTTGTTATAGAGCCAAAAAGATTGGAGAAGTGGTTTAACCATACATCCCCATTTTGGATGGATTATATGGATTCTTCAGTTACATTGAGCTGATTTCTGACATGCTATTCCTTCTTTTTCCTTTTTCTGTATTATTTTTGTGATTCACCATAATGAACTCCTCATGACTCATGACTCCTGCATGCTTTGTTGACAATAAACCTGCTTGTTTACCCAACCGTGGGACAGACTATGTCTGTTCCCACACTCAGGATTCTGACTCTCTATTGGTTACACAGATATTTGGCCTCCCATCCTATTCTAACCACCTCTCGCCGGCTTTGTAGTCATGTTACCTGATGAAATTGTTGTATAATATGGTGTTGTTGCCATCTAATGCACATTCAAATGTCATACATCAACACTGTAGAGCTCTCCCTGTCCTCTGCCGTGCCTTGATTGTATTACTGTTGATGATATCTGGAAATATGCATGTACACCCTGGCCCATCTACTGTTGCTAGCTCCAAATCTGACTTGTGCTCTGATATTGCTTTCACTGATTTTTGGTCTCGTAAAAGCCTGTTTTTTCTGCACATTATCACTAGAAGCTTATTACCTAAAATGGGTCATTTGAAAGTCTGGGTTCACAGCTCCAATCCAGATGTGTTGAGACGTGGTTAAGAAAGAGTGTTTTGAATACTGATATTAACTTTTCTGGTTATAACCTTTGGAAGACAGATCTTCCAAAGGTGGGGGAGTGGCAATCTTTACCAAGGATTACCTTCGGTGCTCGGTTGTCTCCACCAAGTCTGTCTCCAAACAATTTGATTTGCTGGTTTTAAGCATTAAACTTTCAAATAGCTTTTTGATGACTGTTGCTGGGTGTTATTGTCCTCCATCAGCACAGACCTGTACCCTACCTGCCCTAAGCTCTCTCCTGGCCCCTTACACTATGTCTGAATTTTTCCAGCTAGGTGACCTAAACTGGGACATGCTTAAACCACCTGGCCAAGTGCTAAAGCAATGAGACTCTCTAAATCTTTCTCAGATTATTACCAATCCCACAAGGTATGACTCCAAACACCTTCAGTGATATGTTTAACAAACACACCACCATAAAGAAAATGAGAATTACAAACAGGTTCAGCCCCTGGTTCAACCGTGATCTTGCAGAGTTACTCCACCTCAAGATTTGCATTTGGTGAAAGGCTCGGCACACACATACTCATGCTGACTGGCTCACGTTCAGGCAAATGAGAAATAAGTGCACTCAAAGTTAGTTACTTTATTAAGGAGCATTTCTCTCTCTGTGAGTCTAACCCCAAGAAGTTCTGGAAAAAGGTTAAAGACCTGGAGAATAAACCCTCCTCCTCACAGCTGCCAATGTCCCTTAAAGTTGATGATGTGGTTGTTACTGACAAGAAGCACATGGCTGAACTTTTTAATCACCTCTTCATTAAGTCAAGATTCCTACTTGACTCAGCCATGCCTCCCTGCCTCCATCCAACATTTCCTCGTCTCCCACCCGTTCTAATGTGACTAGCCCCAATGCTCATCCCTCTTTTTCCCCAGACCCGCTCCAAAGTTTCTCCCTGCAGGTGGTCACTGAGTCCGAAGTGCCAAAGGAACTCCTTGAACTTGACCCCAAAAAAGACCCTTTCTTCTTTAAGGTTGCTGTCCCTATAATCGCCAAGCATATTTCTGACCTTTTTAAACTGTCTCTCCTATCTGGGGAGGTTCTTGTTGCTTGGAAGGCGGCCACAGTTCATCCTTTATTTAAAGGGGAGATCAAGCTGATCCTAACTCGTATAGGCTGGATGTGATACAGCCTGGATTTGAACCAGGGACTGTAGTGACCCCTCTTGCACTGACATGCAGAGCCTTAGACCACTGCGCCACTCAGGAAGTGTCACTGCAACCTTAAAGGTCCTCAATGATGTCACCATTGCACTTGATTCTAAGCAATGTTGTGCTACTATTTCTATTGACTTGGCCAAAGCTTTTGATATGGTAGACCATTCCATGGGCCGGCTAAGGAGTATTGGTGTCTCTGAGGGGTCTTTGGCCTGGTTTGCTAACTACCTCTCTCAGAGAGTGTAGTGTTTATAGTCAGAACATCTGCTGTCTCAGCCACTGCCTGTCACCAAGGATGTACCGTGGCTTGATTCTAGGCCCCACGCTCTTCTCAATTTACATCAACAACATAGCTCAGGCAGTACAAAGCTCTTTCATCAATATATATGCAGATGATACAGTCTTATACTCAGCTGTTCACTCCGCGGACTTTGTGTTAAACGCTCTATAACAAAGCTTTCTTAGTATCCAACAAGCTTTCTCTGCCCTTAACCTTGTTCTGAACACCCCCAAAATAAAGGTCATGTGGTTTTGTAAGATGAATGCCCCTCTCCCCACTGGTGTGATTACTACCGCTGAGGGTTTAGAGCTTGAGGTAGTCACCTCATACAAGTACTTGGGAGTACGGCTAGACAGTACATTATCCTTCTCTCAGCACATATCAAAGCTGCAGGCTAAAATTAAATCTAGACTTTGTTTAATCTAAGGTAATCCCTCCTCCTTCACCCCAGCTGCCAAACTAACCCTGATTCCTACCCATGCTAGGTTACAAAGACATCATTTATAGATCGGCAGGTAAGGGTGATCTCGAGCGGCTAGATGTTCTTTACCATTCGGCCATCAGATTTGCCTCTAATGCTCCCTTATAGGACACATCACTGCACTCTATACTCCTCTGTAAACTGGACATCTCTGTATAGCCGTCGGAAGACCCACTGGTTGATGCTTATTTATAAAACCCTTTTTGGCTTCACTCCCCCCTACCTGAGATATCTACCGCAGCCCTCATCCTCCACATACAACACCCGTTCTGCCAATCACATTCTGTTAAAGGTTCCCAAAGCACACACATCCCTGGGTCGCTCATCATATCAGTTCGCTTCAGCTAGCTACTGGAACGAACACTCAAACTGGACAGTTTTATCTCAATCTCTTCATTCAAAGACTCAATCATGAATACTCATACTGACAGTTGTGGCTGCTTTGCGTGATGTATTATTGTCTCTACCTTCTTGCCCTTTGTTTTGTGCAACATGTTGTGCTGCTGCCATGTTGTGTTGCTACCATGTATTGGTCATGTTGTGTTGCTAACATGCTGTGTTGTCATGTGTTGCTGCCATGCTATGTTGTTGTCTTAGGTCTCACTTTATATAGTGTTGTGTTGTCTCTCTTGTCGTGATGTGTTTTTTCATATATTTTTATTTAATTTATTTTTATTTTGAATCTCAGCCCCTGTCCCCGCAGGAGGCCTTTTGACTTTTGATAGGCCGTCATTGTAAATAGTAATTTGTTCTTAACTGGCTTGCCTAGTTAAACAAAGGTAAAATAAATAAAAAGGCATTGGCTCAGGTTTTCTGGGCCTCTAGGTTTTCTGTTGGATACCTTTCTGAATGTCTTTCTTAGGTTTTTGCCTTCTTCATCAAACCATTTGTCATTGTTGTCAATTTTCTTAGATTGTCTGCTTGACATGTTTAGATTTGATAGGGAAGCTCAGAGGTCAAATATACTATTTAGGTTTTCTAAAGTTTACACATTCACCATTACAGTGAAATATTTTATCCAGGAAATTGTCTAGAAGGGATTGAATTTGTTGTTGGCAAATAGTTTTTGGTAGATTTACACCCTACTTTCTCTCTCAATCTCTCTCTCTCGCTCTCTCTCAATCTCTCTCTCTCTCTCTCAATCTCTCTCTCTCAATCTCTCTCTCTCAATCTTTCTCTCTCTCTCTCTCTCTCTCTCTCTCAATCTCTCTCTCTATCTCTCTCTCAATCTCTCTCTCAATCTCTCTCTCTCTCAATCTCTCAATCTCTCTCTCTCTCTCAATCTCTCTCTCTCAATCTCTCTCTCTCAATCTTTCTCTCTCTCAATCTCTCTCTCTCTCAATCTCTCAATCTCTTTCTCTATCTCTCTCTCAATCTCTCTCTCTCAATCTCTCTCTCTCTCAATCTCTCTCTCTCTCTCTCTCAATCTCTCTCTCTCAATCTCGCTCTCTCTCAATCTCGCTCTCTCTCAATCTCGCTCTCTCTCAATCTCTCTCTCAATCTCTCTCTCTCTCAATATCTCTCTCTCAATCTCTCTCTCTCAATCTTGCTCTCTCTCAATCTCTCTCTCTCTCTCTCTCTCTCTCTCTCTCTCTCTCTCTCTCTCTCTCTCTCTCTCTCTCTCTCTCTCTCTCGCTCTCTCTCTCTCTCTGTATCTACTGACAGATGCCATTCCTTAAAATACCCATAACTTTTTGTTAGATGCTTTGTCCAGCAGGCAGATAATTGGCCTGAATATTTGCGTAGCTCTCATAGTGCAGAGCCCAGCATAGCTGTGATTACTTCTGACAGGGACAACAGGAGTTCAGACTGCCAAATAGAGGCCTCCTGAGAACCTCATCCACTATCTACAACATGCACCCTTGGAGCGAGAGACATGGAAGGAGGGGAGAGAGAAAGACAGACTAAGAGAAAAAGAAAGAAAAACACAGGGCGAGAGAGTAAAAGAGCGATGGAGAAAGGGAGAGACAGACTGAGAGAAAGAGAGAGGAGGGGGGGGGGGGCATTTGGAGGGTTTCAGACCCGAAGCTCTGGGATCCCTCATAAAGCTCCCAGTCTATGTGGGACTGTGTGATCTACACGTATGGCATACCACTATGTGGCTGTGCTGGTGAGCTGAATGGTATGTGTGCATCTGTTGAAGAGAGGACTGTTGTTGACTACGGTTGCCTGTTTTGTTTATCTGTGGTTTTAAACTGGGGGTTAAAGAAGACATGTAGACTGTATTTAGACTGAGAGTAGACTATAGTACTCCAGCGGAGTGACTGTTGTGTTGTAGTGGTGTGAGGGCTGTTGTTCTGTAGCAGAGTGACTGTTGTGTTGTAGCGGCGTGAGGGCTGTCGTTCTGAAGCAGAGTGACTGTTGTGTTGTAGGGTGAGGGCTGTGTTCTGTAGCAGGCTGTTGTGTTGTAGTGGCGTGAGCAGAGTGAGTGACTGTTGTGTTGTAGTGGGGTGAGGGCTGTCGTTCTGTAGCAGAGTGACTGTTGTGTTGTAGTGGCGTGAGGGCTGTAGTACTGTAGCAGAGTGACTGTTGTGTTGTAGTGGCGTGAGGGCTGTCGTTCTGAAGCAGAGTGACTGTTGGGTTGTAGTGGGGTGAGGGCTGTCGATCTGTAGCAGAGTGACTGTTGTGTTGTAGTGGCGTGAGGGCTGTAGTACTGTAGCAGAGTGACTGTTGTGTTGTAGTGGCGTGAGGGCTGTAGTACTGTAGCAGAGTGACTGTTGTGTTGTAGTGAAGTGAGGGCTGTCATTCTGTAGCAGAGTGACTGTTGTGTTGTAGTGGCGTGAGGGCTGTCGTTCTGTAGCAGAGTGACTGTTGTGTTGTAGTGGCGTGAGGGCTGTCGTTCTGTAGCAGAGTGACTGTTGTGTTGTAGTGGCGTGAGGGCTGTAGTACTGTAGCAGAGTGACTGTTGTGTTGTAGTGGCGTGAGGGCTGTAGTACTGTAGCAGAGTGACTGTTGTGTTGTAGTGATGTGAGTGTTGTTGTTCTGTAGCAGAGTGACTGTTGTGTTGTAGTGATGTGAGGGCTGTCATTCTGTAGCAGAGTGACTGTTGTGTTGTAGTGAGGTGAGGGCTGTAGTACTGTATCAGATTGACTGTTGTGTTGTAGTGAGGTTAGGGCTGTAGTACTGTAGCAGAGTGACTGTTGTGTTGTAGTGATGTGAGGAATGTTGTTCTGTAGCAGAATGACTGTTGTGTTGTAGTGATGTGAGTAATGTTGTTCTGTAGCAGAATGACTGTTGTGTTGTAGTGATGTGAGGGCTGTCGTTCTGTAGCAGAGTGACTGTTGTGTTGTAGTGGCGTGGCGTGAGGGATGTAGTACTGCAGAAGTGTGACTGTTGTGTTGTAGTGATGTGAGTGTTGTTGTTCTGTAGCAGAGTGACTGTTGTGTTGTAGTGATGTGAGGGCTGTCATTCTGTATCAGAGTGACTGTTGTGTTGTAGTGAGGTGAGGGCTGTAGTACTGTATCAGATTGACTGTTGTGTTGTAGTGAGGTTAGGGCTGTAGTACTGTAGCAGAGTGACTGTTGTGTTGTAGTGGAGTGAGGGCTGTAGTTCTGTATTAGATTGACTGTTGTGTTGTAGTGAGCGTGACTGTATCAGGCTGTCTGTTCTGTAGCAGAGTGACTGTTGTATTGTTGTGTTGTAAGGGCTGTAGTACTGTAGCAGAGTGACTGTTGTGTTGTAGTGTGGTTAGGGCTGTAGTACTGTAGCAGAGTGACTGTTGTGTTGTAGTGGCGTGAGGGCTGTAGTACTGTAGCAGAGTGACTGTTGTGTTGTAGTGAGGTGAGGGCAATAGTACTGTATCAGAGTGACTGTTGTGTTGTAGTGAGGTTAGGGCTGTAGTACTGTAGCAGAGTGACTGTTGTGTTGTAGTGATGTGAGGGCTGTAGAACTGTAGCAGAGTGACTGTTGTGTTGTAGTGGCGTGAGGGCTGTCGTTCTTTAGCAGAGTGACTGTTGTGTTGTAGTGATGTGAGGAATGTTGTTCTGTAGCAGAATGACTGTTGTGTTGTAGTGATGTGAGGGCTGTCGTTCTGTTGTGTTGTAGCAGAGTGACTGTTGTGTTGTAGTGGCGTGAGGGCAATAGTACTGTAGCAGAGTGACTGTTGTGTTGTAGTGAGGTGAGGGCAATAGTACTGTATCAGAGTGACTGTTGTGTTGTCGTGAGGTTAGGGCTGTAGTACTGGAGCAGAATGACTGTTGTGTTGTAGTGGCGTGAGGACTGTTGTTCTGTAGCAGAGTAACTGTTGTGTTGTAGTTGTGTGAGGGCTGTCGTTCTCTAGCAGAGTGACTGTTGTGTTGTAGTGATGTGAGGAATGTTGTTCTGTAGCAGAGTGACTGTTGTGTAGTAGTGATGTGAGGGCTGTCGTTCTGTAGCAGAGCGACTGTTGTGTTGTAGTGGCGTGAAGGCTGTAGTACTGCAGCAGTGTGACTGTTGTGTTGTAGTGATGTGAGGGCTGTCGTTCTGTAGCAGAGTGACTGTTGTGTTGTAGTGATGTGAGGGCTGTCATTCTGTAGCAGAGTGACTGTTGTGTTGTAGTGAGGTGAGGGCTGTAGTACTGTATCAGATTGACTGTTGTGTTGTAGTGAGGTTAGGGCTGTAGTACTGTAGCAGAGTGACTGTTGTGTTGTAGTGATGTGAGGGCTGTAGAACTGTAGCAGAGTGACTGTTGTGTTGTAGTGGAGTGAGGGCTGTCGTTCTGTATTAGAGTGACTGTTGTGTTGTAGTGGCGTGAGGGCTGTCGTTCTGTAGCAGAGTGACTGTTGTATTGTTGTGATGTAAGGGCTGTAGTACTGTAGCAGAGTGACTGTTGTGTTGTAGTGGGGTGAGGGCTGTAGTACTGTAGCAGAGTGACTGTTGTGTTGTAGTGAGGTGAGGGCAATAGTACTGTATCAGAGTGACTGTTGTGTTGTAGTGAGGTTAGGGCTGTAGTACTGTAGCAGAGTGACTGTTGTGTTGTAGTGATGTGAGGGCTGTAGAACTGTAGCAGAGTGACTGTTGTGTTGTAGTGGCGTGAGGGCTGTCGTTCTTTAGCAGAGTGACTGTTGTGTTGTAGTTGTGTGAGGGCTGTCGTTCTCTAGCAGAGTGACTGTTGTGTTGTAGTGATGTGAGGAATGTTGTTCTGTAGCAGAATGACTGTTGTGTTGTAGTGATGTGAGTAATGTTGTTCTGTAGCAGAATGACTGTTGTGTTGTAGTGATGTGAGGGCTGTCATTCTGTAGCAGAGTGACTGTTGTGTTGTAGTGGCGTGAGGGCTGTAGTACTGCAGCAGTGTAGCTGTTGTGTTGTAGTGATGTGAGTGTTGTTGTTCTGTAGCAGAGTGACTGTTGTGTTGTAGTGATGTGAGGGCTGTCATTCTGTTGTGAGCAGAGTGACTGTTGTGTTGTAGTGAGGTTATTGCTGTAGTACTGTGTCAGCAGAGTGACTGTTGTGTTGTAGTGATGTGAGGGCTGTAGAACTGTAGCAGAGTGACTGTTGTGTTGTAGTGGAGTGAGGGCTGTCATTCTGTAGAACTAGAGTGACTGTTGTGTTGTAGTGGCGTGAGGGCTGTCGTTCTGTAGCAGAGTAACTGTTGTATTGTTGTGATGTAAGGGCTGTAGAACTGTAGCAGAGTGACTGTTGTGTTGTAGTGATGTGAGGGCTGTAGAACTGTAGCAGAGTGACTGTTGTGTTGTAGTGGAGTGAGGGCTGTCGTTCTGTATTAGAGTGACTGTTGTGTTGTAGTGGCGTGAGGGCTGTCGTTCTGTAGCAGAGTGACTGTTGTATTGTTGTGTTGTAAGGGCTGTAGTACTGTAGCAGAGTGACTGTTGTGTTGTAGTGAGGTGAGGGCTGTAGTACTGTAGCAGAGTGACTGTTGTGTTGTAGTGAGGTGAGGGCTGTAGTACTGTATCAGATTGACTGTTGTGTTGCAGTGAGGTTAGGGCTGTAGTACTGTAGCAGAGTGACTGTTGTGTTGTAGTGATGTGAGGGCTGTAGAACTGTAGCAGAGTGACTGTTGTGTTGTAGTGGCGTGAGGGCTGTCGTTCTGTAGCAGAGTGACTGTTGTGTTGTAGTGGCGTGAGGGCTGTCATTCTGTAGCAGAGTGACTGTTGTGTTGTAGTGACGTGAGGGCTGTCGTTCTGTAGCAGAGTGACTGTTGTATTGTTGTGATGTAAGGGCTGTAGTACTGTAGCAGAGTGACTGTTGTGTTGTAGTGATGTGAGGGCTGTAGTACTGTAGCAGAGTGACTGTTGTGTTGTGGTGAGGTGAGGGCTGTAGTACTGTAGCATAGTGACTGTTGTGTTGTAATGGTGTGAGGGCTGTCGTTCTGTAGCAGTGACTGTTTTGTTGTAGTGATGTGAGGGCTGTAGTACTGTAGCAGAGTGACTGTTGTGTTGCAGTGGCGTGAGGGCTGTAGTACTGTAGCAGACTGTTGTGTTGTAGTGACATGAGGGCTGTAGTACTGTAGCTTAGTGGCTGTTGTGTTGTTGTGACGTGAGGGCTGTAGTGCTGTAGCAGAGTGACTGTTGTGTTGTATTTGCTTGAGGGCTGTCGTTCTGTAGCGGAGTGACTGTTGTGTTGTCGTGGCGTGAGGGCTGTCGTTCTGTAGCAGAGTGACTGTTGTGTTGTCGTGGCGTGAGGGCTGTCGTTCTGTAGCGGAGTGACTGTGGTGTTGTCGTGGCGTGAGGGCTGTCGTTCTGTAGCAGAGTGACTTTTGTGTTGTAGTGGCGTGAGGGCTGTTGTACTGTAGCAGAGCGACTGTTGTGTTGTTGTGTTGTGAGTTATTCAGCTATCCCCATAGAGGTTCCCCTTGCAGCCCTCCAACGAGCCCTCACTTCACTAGAACATATACAACAGCCCTCGTGGGTTCCATGTAGAAACCGCTGTAGAAAGGGATCTACATGGAACCCAAAAAGGTTCTGTCTGGAACCAAAAGTGTTCTTCAAATTGTTATCCTGTGGGGAAGAACCCTTTTAAGTTTTACTTTCGACCTAAAGGGAACTGCACATAGAACTACCTTTTTTTCTATGTTTAGTTCCCTTTAGGTTGTACATGTTCTAGTGACTTGAGGCTTGAATGACGTAAGGGCTATAGTACTTAAGCAAACTGTAGTACTCCAGTGGTATACAGTTTGTATATGTTGTAATGTTTACAGTGACACGAGGGCTGTTGTATATGTTCTAGTGACGTGAGGGCTCGTGGGAGGGCTGCAGGGGGAACCACCAGTAAATTAGAGTTCAGGCACATCCCCAGACGCCTTGGCCACGGTCCTGAAAAGTTGGCTGCTTCCCCCCATTTTTTAATCTCCACTTTTCCGCCACATTCCTGTTCTTCCCCTCTCTCTCTTCTCTGTCTCCTTCACTCCTGCATCTTGCTCCAGATGTGGCATTGTTTGGACCTATTAGTTTTTGACTGCGGCCTGCAGAAATGCAGTTCTGATGTCAAGCTCTATTTAAAGGGAAAGGCCATGTGAACTTGGTGGAAGACTACTGAGAAGTGTGTGCCAAACTTTAAATCTTTATAGGTTATGTCTGTTTGTGTCTGCTGACTACTGTTATGGCACGGGAGAGACGGGACTATGTGTCAAGGACATGCGACAGCATTCAGTTCCCCCAGTGTTGAGTGATAGGTCGTTTGAAAGGCTTCCGATGAAAGAGGGTACTGTGTCTATCAGCCCAATTGTAGATCTGATTCTAGATCATGTGTGACAACAACTAAAGGAGTTACATAATGCATGTTTTTAGAAATGATGTTGACACTAGCATATACAGTGCATTCGGAAAGTATTCCCATTGACATTGCATGTCAGAGCAAAAACCAAGACATGAGGTCAAACGAATTGTCCGTAGAGCTCAAAGACAGGATTTTTGTCAAGGCACAGATCTGGGGAAGGGTACCAAAACATATCTGCAGCATTAAAGGTCCACAAGAACACAGTGACCTCCATTATTCTTAAATGGAGGAAGTTTGGAACCACTAAGACTCTTTCTAGAGATGGCCGCCCGCCCAAACTGAGCAATCAGGGAGGTGACCAAGAACCCAATGTTCACTCTGACAGAGCTCCAGAGGTCCTCTGTGGAGGACAACCATTGCAGCACTCCACCAATCAGGCCTTTATGGTAGAGTAGACAGATGAAAGCCACTCCTCAGTAAAAGGCACACGACAGCCCGCTTTGAGTTTGCATAAAGGCACCTAAAGGACTCTCAGACCATGATAAACAAGAATCCCTGGTCTGATGAAATCAAGATTTAACCCTTTGGCCTGAATGCCAACCGTCACGTCTGAATGAAACCTGGCACCATCCCTACGGTGAAGCATGGTGCTGGCAGCATCATTCTGTGAGAATATTTTTCAGTGGCAGGGACTGGGAGACTAGTCAGGATCGAGAGAAAGATGAACAGAGAAAAGTACAGGGAGATCCTTAAGGAAACCCTGCTCCAGAGAGCTCAGGACCTCAGACTGGGCTGAAGGTTCACCTTCCAACAGGACAAGAACTCTAAGCACACAGCCAAGACAACGCAGGAGTACCTTCGGGACAAGTCTCTGAATGTCCTTGAGTTACCAAGCCAGAGCCCGGACTTGAACCCAATCAGACATCTCTGGAGAGACCTGAAAATAGCTGTGCAGCAACGTTCCCCATCCAACCTGAGAGAGTTTGAAAAGTTCTGCAGAGAAGAAACGTAAAAAAAAAAAAAATACAGGTGTGCCAAGCTTGTAGCAACATACCCAAGAAGACTGTAGGCTGTAATCGCTGCCAAATGTGCTTCAACAAAGTACTGAGTAAAGGGTATGAATACTTATGTAAATTGCATATTTCTAAAAACCTGTTTTTCCTTTGTCATTATGGGGTATTGTGTGTATATTGATGAGGGGGAAAACGATTGAATCCATTTTAGAATAAGACAGTAACGTAACAAAATGTGGAAAAAGTCAAAGGGTCTTTCCCGAATGCACTGTACAAGCCAATGATGTCATTGACGTTGAGATACCAAGTCAGATCTCTGAGTGTCTCTGAGTTAAGCGTGCAAAGCTGATGGCATCTCTCGCTGCATCTTTGTTTGTAAAAACTACACTGTCATTCTGAATGTTGCTATATTATGAACTACTGTGCCAATTTTCTGTGTATGTACCTGTTATCAAAACAAGAGTCAAAAATTCAAAAATGTATAGAAAAAGGAGTTGGCAAGGCAGCACAAACAGACCTAAGACCAGGCTAACTGCTCTAAGCACAGCGATACAGAGACAGTTTCATCTAAATTGATCTTATTTAACTAGGCAAGTCAGTTAAGAACAACTTCTTATTTTCAATGACAGCCTAGGAACAGTGGGTTAACTGCCTTGTTCAGGGGCAGAACAACAGATTTTTACCTTGTCAACTTGGGGATTTGATCTTGCAACCTTTCAGTTACTCGTCCAATGATCTAACCACTAGGCTACCTGACGCAGACCACGGGACCACAAACCTTAACACAAATCTTCCATTGATATGAAGGCCTGATTTACAGTCCCAGAGATGTTCCATTAATGTACAATATGCCTACCAGCTCAAGTTGGGCTTTGGCTCGAGTCCATGCAGAGATGTGATCATAGTGTAATTGATAGTAAGTTGATACTGCAGTAACTACAGTGTAGTTCAATGGTTTGAGAAGTGCCCTGTGCCCATTTTTTATGGGAAAGGATGGCATTGGCAGAGCATGGCAGAGGGCACTGTTTCTCATGATCGAGAGTAGTCACATGCTCGCTGCCCTGCTAACCCTGGCTCTCTGCTGTAATTGGTCCTGTCAGTCACTGAGTCTGGCACCTCATGCCACTGTGGAATGGGATAATGAAGCTCCCTCAGTATGTGTACTGTGTGTGTGTGTGAGTGTGTGTGTCTGTGTGTGCGTGTGTGAGTGTCTGCGTGTGTGTGCGTGTGTGTGTGTGTGTGTGTGTGTGTGTGTGTGTGTGTGTGTGTGTGTGTGTGTGTGTGTGTGTGTGTGTGTGTGTGTGTGTGTGTGTGTGTGTGTGTGTGTGTGTGTGTGTGTGTGTGTGTGTGTGTATGTACATGTCGACTACTCTGTGTGTATGTGCATGCATTCATGTCTAACTGTGTGTGTCTGTCTCTGTGTTTGTCTGTCTGTCTCTGAAGAATGCTTGATGTTATATGTTAATGACTCACATGTTCAATATTTAGGCTATAACAATCTCATTGACTCTGTCTTCCATAGGAATTGATTGTTTCCTCACCTTAGGGAATTAACATTTCAAATGGCAGCAGAGGGGTACGGGTCTCCCCCCTCTCTCTCTCACTGCCTCTATGATGACTGAGCTGATTGTGCCTCTTTATTGAGCCTGTCTACACAGCAGAGGTCCCAGCTAACAGCAGCAGCAGCTGACTATCAGGCCCCTAGATAGCTGTCAGATTCCCCACGGGAATGTTCCCTTCAAAACTGTTTGTGCTTCAAACACACATGTTCTTTCTGGGTCTATCCTTGTACACCCTCGTCAAACATCCATGGTTTCAGTTCGGGTTGGCCCTAGCCGAAAAAAACCCTCACCGAAGTCCAAAATGAACAGAAATGTCACAAAATGTCATCATAATATATGCACAAACTCTTCAGAACTGTTTTGGCTGGGAAGCGTGCAGCTGTTTTAAGGTGACAACCCCTGTGTGAATGCATGTTTACCAGAAAGGGAGTCTCTCTCTCTCTTTCCATTGTTCCTTCTCTTTTCCCCAGTTTGGAGTGAATGAAGTTAGTGAAGTGAGGGCAGAGAGTTATGGGCATGTTTCCATTCAGACATTGACATGTTTGAGTATACTCACACATCCATAAAGCAGGGGAAAGCCTTACCCCTGAACACACACACACACTTTCAACCCCCACCCCCCACCCCCTGCTTCACCCCACACACCCATAAAGTTGTGTACCTGTGAAACATAGTAATCAGCTGGCTGCTGTTTGTTTGGCCTCTCCCTGACCCTGCTCCCTCAAGGTTCTGCCTACTGCTGTTGCATCCACATCCATACAGGGCTCACAGCCTTCCACCACAGCTTGTTTTTCACCAGCATTGTTGCTCTAAGACACTCAGCTTTGAGGGTTTTAAAAGGGCAGCCCATTTTATGATCCCCTGGGTTTGAATGTAAAAGTGTCAGTCTAAGAAAACAGGGGTTTGAATGTTTTAAAAGCATTGGAATCGTCGCTGTGGAATAAGGGGTTTGAGGTCTTGAAAAGCCCAGGTGACCTGAGTTGAGGCTGTGAGGTGATCTCTCAGTTGTTCCAGGCTGTTTTTCAACAGATGTTTGTGTTGTGTTGTAGTCATCTAAAGAGCTGCGTTCAAGACATACTAGTGTGTCTTTATAAGGTGTTCAAGGCAGTTTTTGAACAGACGTTTGTGTTGTGTTGTAGTCATCTAAAGAGCTGCGTTCAAGACATACTAGTGTTTCTTGGTCTGGAACAAAAATACTGTGTTCCAGCAGCGCAGCAGCTTAAAGATAATTTGGGTGTTGCTGTTTTATGTGTGATGTATTTGTTTGACTTCAGATGTGTGTTTGGACCCAGACAAGCTGCATGTGTCCCTCTCTCAGAGACAGAAACACAAAGTGTCTTGGATGCTGTACAGATCACCGCCCCTGGGGTCAACATCAAAGGCTCACACACACACACACACACACACACACACACACACACACACACACACACACACACACACACACACACACACACACACACACACACACACACACACACACACACACACACACACACACACACACAGATCCCCCACCCACCTTTCCAAACACACTCTTCCACTGGCCTCGTCCAGCACTGCGCCCTTTTCTCCTTTCTCCTCCGCTGGCCAAATCTTCCACATGACCAAAGCATAACAGTGTCGTCTCGAGGGCCAGGTGGTCAAACACTTCTAGGTGATCAGTGCTTCCGCTCCACAATCTGTTTATGAGGAGATGTATATTACACAGCACACATCCCTGAGGGGGGAGTGTATAAACCCCACACCCAGCCCAGAGCTGGCACGGCCAAACATTCACAGGCTCAGTGTGAGGGGGAGGAGGGAGGAGGGAGGGAATGTGGGGGAGGGTGGAGGGTGGAGGGGTGAGATCACCCATCTGAGAGGGATCCTCACTGCCACATACTCATAGACCCCCCCCCCCTCCTTAACGCACCCATAAAGCCAGGGGAAAGCTGTGTACCTGTGAAATATAGTAATCAGCTGGCTGCTGTTTGTTTGGCCTCTCCCTGACCCTGCTCCCTCAAGGTTCTGCCTACTGCTGTTGCAGCCACATCCATACAGGGCTCACAGCCTTCCACCACAGCTTGTTTTTCACAAGCATTGTTGCTCTAAGACACTCAGCTTTGAGGGTTTTATAAGCGCAGGCCGTTCTATGATCCCCGGGTTTGAACGTAAAAGTGTCAGTCTAAGAAAACAGGGGTTTACAGATCAAACCCCTTGTGGTCAACATCAAAGGCTCACACACACACACACACACACATGAACACACACTGATCCCAACCCAACCACCTTCCCACATACACTCATTGACTGGCCCCTTTTCTGCTCTCTCCTCCTAACATTGTCATCTCAAGGGCCAGATGGTCAAACACATCTAGGTGATCAGTGCTTCGTGCTCCACATTCTGTTTATGAGGATACGCTCATTGACTGGCCCCTTTTCTGCTCTCTCCTCCTAACATTGTCATCTCAAGGGCCAGATGGTCAAACACATCTAGGTGATCAGTGCTTCGTGCTCCACATTCTGTTTATGAGGAAATGTATATTACACAGCACACATCCCTGAGGGGGGAGTGTATGAACCCCACACCCAGCCCAGAGCTGGCACGGCCAAACATTCACAGGCTCAGTGTGAGGGGGAGGGTGGGTGCGGCGCATTCACACACACACACACACACACACACACACACACACACACACACACACACACACTTTTGAATGCGTTGTGAGCACGACCGATCACATATACACTATAGACACACAACCATACACAGGTTGGCTGATAGTCACACACATACACAAACACACACACACACAGAATATACAGAATACAAAGATTATGCATCATTCATTAAACAGAATACTTTACACACAATTTATTCATTCATAAATGCGGGGAGCAAACATTGCCAGGCGTCCTGATTGATCGGTCTTTGACCTGGGTGCCAAATCCACAAACTCTGTGTGCAGCCTACTTCATATGGCAGTGCCAGTCATTTCATTTCACCAGTCATTCGTTTTTTTCACAGGACCTCATATGGGTTTTAATGGGTTTAGTAGTAAAGACATGTAATTTAACTGTAAAAATGTATTACCTTTTAATGTGGCATGAACAGAACCAGTCATAATGTTTTCACGAGATTGTCAAACAAATCACTTCAAAAAGTAGGTTACCTTCGCACGTTCGTCCAAAATCACCCCAGCATCCGAACAATGGTCTGTGCACCCGCCAACTTTCCTTCAATAGGTGAGGGAGCAAAATATTTTATTTAAAAAAAAAACATAATTTCTCAAACTAAGTTTGTACCAACAGATATAGCCTCCTGCATCCTCCAATTGCAACGTCTGTTTATTCCCACACATTGTCTCAAGAACATTTTCAATGTTTTATACCCTCAAACACCAAGTTAAGCATATCCCATTTCAAAAATAAGCCATTATCACTGTCAATTGTGCAGGGTCAGTGCAGATAGTCCGAGGAACCTATTTGGTTAACTATTTAGCAGTCTTATGGCTTGGGGGTAGAAGCTCTTCGGGAGCCTTTTGGTCCCAGACTTTGTGTCTGCCTGGTATAGAGGTCCTGGATGGCAGGGAGTTCGAGCCCAGTGACGTTCCAGGCTAAATACACTACTCTCTGTAGCGCCTTGCGCTCGGATGCCGAGCAGTTGCCTCACCAAGTGGTGATGCAGCCAGTCAAGATGCTTTCAATGGTGCAGCTGTAGAACTTAAAGTATATATCCTGCCTAGTGGCACGTGCTGTTGAGTTTTGGCTGCATGCAGGACTGTGGCAGTCACAAAATGTCTTTAGCCGGTGAATGCCAAGCAAATAACTGTCGATCTCACGGTAATTGAACGTCGATTAACATAATCACATTTAGCATCTCCTGGCTAATAAATCCATGTGATATAGGCTACACCTTCACAAGAAATCCATTGTTAATTGTAGACAGGTCTAAAGTGGCATGATATGAAGAAAATGTAGTCTATTTCAGAAGAACAGAATAGCACACTAAGTTGTCTTTATGTTAGGTCCTGATGTGGCTATGCCAAATAGCGGTGGGCTACACTAGTTTCTTTAGCAGACAAAACTTGCTTATAATTCCATGGCATTTCTTTATATTATTTTATAGTATGAAGAATACAATAGAACAACGCTGAATAAAATTGAAATATTCTCTACAAACAATTTGAGGGAGCTCACACTTGCGGCTATTCTGTGTTGAGCGGTTAACAAAGAAATAGGTACTCCTATATGCTTCATTTAGAGTTATTAATGTAACTTTAGTTGTTCTACAAACAGCTATATGTTTTGATTTGAAATACATTGTAAAGCTGCATGATAAGATTCTAATAATGATTTGAACGAAGTTGCTTGAAAGGCATGAGCTCTGTTTTTGTGTTTTTTTGTGCAGGCTGTACACACTCCAATAGTCTCTCATTCCCAATTTGACAAGCACTTCTACGTGTACTTTTCGTCAGCCAACAAGATGAGTTGGTCTAACGAACAGAAAAAGCACTAGCCTATGTCAATCTAAACAAAAAATAAGTTAACGTTTATATACAAATATTATTTTAAGAAAGGCTATAGATTTATGGCAGCATAATGCAGCATATTATTATAGAATAATATGTGATCATTGCTACAAAAGTCAACCTATTCTATTCTATGCAAGAAATAAATATTCCAAACTGGGACATTTGTAGGATGCGATAGATCACAAGTTAATTAATACAACCACTAACATCAAAACACCTTTTTTTATGCATTGTTGCTGACTCAACAAATCAGAACATTTAGCTTAAAATGTTGATAAACTAGGCTATTTATTCACATTATAAGCACAGCAATGTGCACATGGTAGAAGGCTATAAGCGCAAATGTTCCATTAACGGAAAACACCAATATCAAAAGTTGCCACAAATGCAATTATTTATCTAATGATTTTATTATAAAGGTGCATTTTTATGGTGAAAATGATCTTCCTCCAACTTCAAACTCACGCACTGTTTATGTATTCCAGTTAGGTTCTACATCCCTTGTAGAGCGGATTAATGTGCTTAATTTTCAGAAGTTATTTGGCCACTTTAGTTGTGATACAAACCTTATTAAAAATTATAGGCCTATGGGCTAGGCTACATGAGCTGTGTGACTATGATTTAAAAAAGTCGCAAAAAAAGGCATTGTTTCTTATGCTGGGCATCATTCACAAGTGATAATATATAATTCACAAGTGATAGGCTAATATTGTCACCCATCAGAATTTTCTTGATTTAATCTTGTCTTTACATATACTGGACCATTATCATGCACCTGTCTCAAAACAGGCACAGCAGAAAAAAATACATGTCATGCACTTAATGTCACGTTCGTCGTATGAATCGGACCAAGGCGCAGAGTGGTATGCGTACATTCTCTATACTATAAGAATGAACACTGAACAAACTAACAAAAATAACAAAACGACACGTGAAGCTATACAAATGAGTGCTGACAGGCAACGACACATAGACAAGAACCCACAAACACCAAAGGGAAATGGCTACCTAAATATGATCCCCAATCAGAGACAACGATAAACAGCTGCCTCTGATTGGGAACCATATCAGACCACCATAAACATACAAATACCTAGACCTACAAAACCCTAGACATACAAAAACCCTAGACAATACAAAACCCCTAGACAATATAAAACCCCTAGACAATACAAAAACTAGCGTATCCACCCTAGTCACACCCTGACCTAACCAAAATATAAAGAAAACAGATATATCTCAGGTCAGGGCGTGACACTTAAATAGCGAATGGAGGACGCTTTTCCCCATGGCTTATTTTCATGCCAGCCAGGTAGGCTATACACCTGTTGTAAATATAAGCAGTGTGCCTAATATTAGGAAAGTTGAGAAATAAATATAGTAGGCCGAGCCTATAGAAAGCTGATGGGATCCTCGTCTTTTTATTAGTGGCCATCACGTTTTATCCTGCAATTGCACAGCCTATAGAAATGTTGCGCAACATAAGCTTATGGGCTCTCATGAGGTGTTTGATTAGATTTTCTATTACATTTGCATTGATGTCAGAGTGATTAGAGGGACAATCGAGGACTAATTACCAGGCAGTTAGCAAGTTTGGTAGGCTACTAATGACAAGGAGCAGCGTTTTTACTATTCAGCTTCAGATAAGAAATGCCTGAGGATGTGTTTTTGGTGTAAGGTATACTATGCTACAGTATATGCTATTATATTTGGTTGTATTATGAGAAATCAAATAAATCATTGTGTGATCTTGCGAGACATTTCTGTCAATGCACGTCTCGGTCAAATAAATGATCAATATTTATATATTTTATTTGGAAGGGCAAAGAGGTACTGTAGGGTGGACCAGGCCCCCTAAGCCCGCCCATAACACCAGACCTTCCTGCCAGTCTATCCTCTCCTCACCACTCTTCGATTAAGCCAAACGTGGTACAGTACTGTAGAGTGATGTGGGTGATTTCATCTGGGACGGGGGGAGAGAGGAGGAAGGGAGAGAAGGATGGAGAGAATGGGGAGAGAGGGAGAAAGCGAGAGAGCGAGAAAGGAGAGGGAGGGAGATAGATGAGGGGGGAGAAGAGTGAGTGTGTGTGTGAGAGAGAGAGAGGAAAGAGAGTTAGAGAGAGAGAGAGGGAGAGAGAGAGGGAGGGAGATTGAGAGAGAGAGAGGGAGAGAGAGAGGGAGGGAGATCGAGAGAGTGAGAGAGAGAGAGAGAGAGAGAGAGAGAGGGAGGGGGAGAGGGAGAGTGAGAGTGGGAGAGAGTTAGAGAGAGAGAGAGAGAGAGAGTGAGAGAGAGAGAGGGAGGGAGAGAGAGAGTGTGTGTGTGAGAGAGAGAGAGAGAGAGAGAGAGAGAGAGAGAGAGAGAGAGAGAGAGAAAGAGAGAGAGAGGGTGAGAGAGAGTGAGAAAGGGAGAGAGGGAGAGAGAGAGAGAGAGAGGGAGGGAGATCGAGAGAGTGAGAGAGAGAGAGAGAGAGAGAGAGAGAGAGAGAGGGAGGGGGAGAGAGAGAGTGAGAGAGAGTTAAAGAGAGAGAGAGTTAGAGAGAGATAGAGAGAGGGAGGGAGAGAGAGAGAGTGTGTGTGTGTGAGAGAGAGAGAGAGAGAGAGGGAGAGAGAGAGTGAGAGAGAGGGAGAGGAGAGAGGGGGGGGAGAGAGGGAGTGAGTGAGAGTGGGAGAGAGAGAGAGAGAGAGAGAGAGAGAGAGAGAGAGAGAGAGGAGAGAGAGAGAGTTAGAGAGAGAGAGAGAGGGGGGGGAGGGGGAGAGAGAGAGTGAGAGTGGGAGAGAGTTAGAGAGAGAGAGTGAGAGAGAGAGAGTTAAAGTTAAAGAGAGAGAGAGAGTTAGAGAGAGAGAGAGGGAGGGAGAGAGACAGTGTGTGTGTGTGTGTGTGTGTGAGAGAGAGAGAGAGAGAGGGAGAGAGAGAGTTAGAGAGAGAGAGAGAGAGGGTGAGAGAGAGGGAGAGAGAGAGAGAGAGAGAGAGAGAGGGAGGGAGGGAGGGAGGGAGGGAGGGAGGGAAAGAGAAAGAGAGAGAGAGAGAGAGAGAGAAGGAACAAATGGAAAGACTCCAGGTGTGTCCCATCTGAGTGTGCTGTCCCACTCCAGGGAAAGAGGTGTGGTTTGCTAACCCTCCTTATATGATACACACACACTCTTTACGAACCCACTTTTACATACTGTACACACTTTAACCAGACTTAAACATCTTGTCCAAGCTGGAAAGATGGGTGGTAAAGAGAAAAAAGAGGGTCAAATTTAAGAAGTGGGGTAATGAACGACAGTAGACTATTGTCTCTCTTTGTATTTTACCAAGCTAGAGTGTTTTCAAGTGTCTGTAGGCCTAACATGTCGTTCTACCAGCCAGAAAGAGAAGAGTGCATCTGTTTGGATTATTTATCTGAGAGATTATATAGCTAATTCCCCTATGGTGGGCAAGTCTTGCATGGCCATTTAGTTTTCATTGACAGCAGAAATAGTTTCAAATAGTTTAAAACCAGAGAAGGAAGGTGAGTTGTCATCAATCAAGCAGCCTGGATGATGAGCAGCAGACCCTAAGGCAGAGCGCTGGATTAACTGTTTCTAGTAATCATTGTCATTACTATAATGGGATCACATTTACGTAAGGCTCAAAGCACCTAATATTGTATGGTAGTAAGTCATCACAATCAAAACCAATATGTGCCTGATATTTTTTGGCTTGCATGAATATGGTTTGTTTGGTTTGAGCTCTTTACTGTGACCTTTGGGACATATTTCTCACAAACAACCATGGTATGTGTGTCTTGCCGTGCGCATGCTTGCATACCTGTGTGTGTGTGTCTGCACGTGTGCATGCCTGCATACCTGTGTGTGTGTGTACATGTGTGTGAGAACCACTATTAATGCCTCCTCTCCTGCCCTCCTGTCCTCTCTCTGTCATCTCTACATAGGACAGTGCATGGCGACTCCTGTACCCCTGCCCTTTAGCATTCAGCCTCCGTGCAGCGGTGTACATCTCATTTCCGTTGCTGCATGTAGCTCTAAACGGCCAAGGATATGAGAAGAAAGAGATATGTTATGTGAACCATGTGTGACTCCCGACGCAGATGGAATGAAGGGCAAAAAATAGGGGAGCTCAAAGGATGCTGCGCCCCTCCGCCTTTCCATCACTCCATCTCTCCATCTCTCCATCTCTCCATCACTCCATCTCTCCATCTCTCATCACTCCATTCCTCCATCTCTCCATCACTCCATCTCTCCATCACTCCATCTCTCCATCTCTCCATCTCTCATCACTCCATCTCTCCATCACTCCATCTCTCCATCTCTCCATCTCTCCATCACTCCATCTCTCCATCTCTCCATCTCTCCATCTCTCCATCTCCATCTCCATCCATCTCTCCATCTCTCCATCACTCCATCATCATCTCCCATTCCTCCATCTCTCCATCCCTCCATCTCTCCATCACTCCATCTCTCCATCTCGCCATCACTCCATCACTCCATTCCTCCATCTCTCCGTTCCTCCATCTCTCCATCACTCCGCCTCTCCATCACTCCATCTCTCCATCACTCCATCTCTCCATCACTCCATCTCTCCATCAATCCACCTCTCCATCACTCCATCTCTCCATTCCTCCATCTCTCCATCACTCCATCTCTCCATCACTCTATTCCGCCATCTCTCCATCTCTCCATCACTACATCTCTCCATCTCTCCTTAGCTTCAGCTATACATCTCTCCATTCCTCCATCTCTCCATCTCTCAATCACTCCATTACTCCATCTCTCCATTCCTCCATCTCTCCATCACTCCATTCCTCCATCTCTCCATCTCTCCATCACACTGAAATGCCTGTTACCTAGATGCTCACTGGCGATCTATAATTAATAATAATTTGATAGGTGCTTATACGCATGTGTGAAATGGAAATGTGTTGTTTTTGCATATCCCAACTCCCCCTGAGACACCTTTGGAGAACTGTTCTGATCACTGAGTCCTACTGCTTAAATACAGATAACTGTCAAAATAAATGAAATGAGGGATACAAAGTATATCGAAAGGGTGTGTGTGTGTGTGAGATTCTTATGGGAGATTCTGGAGCGTGCCTGAGACAGTGTTTTCGACCACCATCAACAAACACCAAATGATGGAATTTCTCATGGAAGTTCCAGACACTTGAATCAATGCCAAGGCACATTGAAGATGTTCTGGCAGCTCGTGGTGGCCCAATGCCCTATTAAGACACTTTGTGTTGGTGTTGACTTCATTTTGGCAGTTACAGTACCTGTAGATAGACACACATTTGTCCCGTGGTTCAGTAGGTCGAGGTTGGCCCTTGCAACGCCAGGGTTGTGGGTTCAATTCCCACAGGGGACCAGCACAAAGAAGTATGATAATGTATGTACTCACTAGTGTAAGTTGCTCTGGATAAGAGTGTCTGCTTGACTAAAATGTGAATGTGATATAGATAAGGTGTTGATCTCTATTTGGCTTTACTTACTCTCTTAAGGTCACACAGAATCCCAGTTGCTCTCTCTTTTCTTTAGGGCCCAGTGTCAAGATATTGGGACGCAGCGTACTTTCGTAGGAGTAGCCTATACAGTATCTCTACTTGCACACTCATCTTTTGCACATTTATCACTCCAGTGTTTAATTGCTATATTGTAATTATTTAGCAACTATGGCCTATTCATTGCCTTACCTCCCTCATCCTACCTCATTTGCACACACTGTATATAGACTTGTTCTATTGTATTATTGACTATGTTTGTGATTCCATATGGACCTCTGTGCTGTTGTTTGTGTCACATTGCTTTGTTTTATCTTGGCCAGGTCGCAGTTGTAAATGAGAACATGTTCTCAACTGGCCTACCTGGTTAAATAAAGGTGAAATTTAAAAAAATTAAAACAGCAAAAAACAGTAGCCTATACAGTGATGAGTCTTCACACATGACGATGAAATCCATGCTGGTTAACGCTCTCTGACTTGTTATTCAGTCTTCCGTTGGGATTCATTCCAAAACTTTCCCGACGTTCATACAAATCATATTCACAGTAAATGTTGCTAATGTAATTTACAATCAAGTACAGTCACTACAAGGTCATGCATCTGCATTCGAAGAGTTTGGTAAATTCGTTTTTATTGTTTAAAGAACTTATGAAAGAGATTGGTGTGTTTTTTCACTATCTAATCAATGACAGACATGTATTTGTTTAAAATCTATCACTTGATGGTTTAATTTCAGATGAGACAAATAATCATGTTTTTTTTTGCAAAATGCTATATATCTGCCTCACTATCGGAGAAATGAGTAGTACAGCTAGGTTTTACACAGTCAATTGTAACACATAACTACATTTTTTAATAAACTGTACAAATGATGCATTTGTGACAACAATATTTCTAAATAATATTACAAAAATGAATCAATACAGTAATATGAGATCTGTATGTAAAACAGTTACATTTGACATGTTAGTCATTGATCAGATGCTCTTATCCAGAGCGACTTACAGTTAGTGCATTCATCTTAAGATAGCTAGGTGAGAGAACCACATATCACAATCAAATGCAGTATATGAACATTCCATTCAACCTAAACAATGGATATATGTGACTCACCACCTGGATTCGGTCTTATGTGTTGTTTTTTACATTGGATAAAAGTAGAATCTCAAAGCTACAAAATGGTATATCATACACTACAGTTGAGGAACAATGGCAAAGTAAATCTGCTTTGAAAGTTGATCAACTTGTAAACTCACTTTTGAGAAAATCGCCATTGAATGTTTTGGTATCTAGTGAAGAGCTCTTCTTTGTCGACACCCATTCAGCATCTTTCACACCCTCTTAAGCTTTAGCCCCACCCATCTTGTTTCACACTTAACGCTCTGACCGATGATTTTTTTAACCTCTGGATAACATGAAAACAGCCTAACCAGCTCTGCTGGCAACAATTTAATTACACTTTTTTGCAGACGTTTACTGACACCTGCCATATTCAATGGGTGTTAGCTAACGAGCCAGCCAGCTAACGCTAGCTAGGTAAACAACAATGAACAAAGTGCCAACAATGAACAAAGTACCAGCAATGCATAACAATGCCTAACATTAGGCTCAAACTAGAAAAGCAAACAACTCTGGGAAACAAATAATAACATCAAAAAGTGATTCAGCCAGCTAACGTTAGCTAGCTAGCTAACAGTACAGTTTAGCTTAGGACATATAGCTAGCTAGCTAGGTAAACAACGTTTAAGATCACACACGTCACGTAATGTTAGCACGTCACGTAAAGCTAATGAGCCAGCCATCTAACATGAGCTAGTTTTGCAAATCAAACACATTTTAATACACACCAAAAATCTATGAATAAAACATCTGAGAACAGTAATATTTTACGCACACATGAAGGTACCCAGAAGCAATCATTTCTGGTGACAAAACACATGAAAAATTGGTGCATTTCGAGTTTTGGAAATAAATTCTTTATTTGTTTGAATCTAGACCTTGCTGCTTTCATACAGGTATGACATAGATATAGGTCTTTTAGAGAGGATTGACTCAAAATTGTACTTTTACATTATTAGCTCACACATACTATTTTAGTAGCTTCCCTTCTACATTCCCTCATATTGTCTGATATGAGTAGCAGATAGATAGATCGACCAGACCAGATCGCAGCCAGCCTGATATGTTATCACAGATGATAAGGGGAGCGTCTCCCCTAACCTTTCCTCCCAGAGAGTGAGCGTGGGCCCGCAGCGGGAATGCCCTTTTTAGGCCGTCTGCATTGGGCCCTAGTTGTGTTTGTCTAGCCCTGCGGATGGCCCTCCCGTTCCATGTTAACACAGTATTAAATCATGACCATGTCCACAACATTATTATAACCTTGTTGATCCTGGCCATACTATTGTTCCAACTCATCCAAATCCCGCAGAGTTAGGAGAGATATGCTATGCATACCATAAAACACATACACATTAGCATAACCCATACCTCTGTGCATCTCATACTTTACACAAGAGGGGCATTATTGATTTAGCATCTTAGAGAAGAAGGGCTGATTTAGAATCCGTTTAGCCTTTTAGATCATAATAAATAAGATTACATGGATAGGGGAGACCTGATCCTAGATTGGCAATCCACGCTGTATTTATCTCGCGTGCGTAATGTGAGACAGACAGCCGCCTGCGGTCGCAGCACAATACAGCCACTCAGCAGTTACAGTACTAGAACTGCAACACCGTTGCTTTAGTTTACAACCACCTACTGTAGCACATTGAGCCAATATAGCCTTTACGATTGTGGGTTACTGCGAAGCAGTAAGCACGATAGCTTGCCTTTGCAACTGAGAGACGCAGGATTGAAGCTAGTGTTAGGATTGTGTCACGTCAGGTTAAGGGCATCGGTTGGGGCTATAAAATACAAGCTGAATAGAGAAAAGAGGGATCGTTTAAGTGAAGCCCTGCCAACTATGAGGCCTATTGTCTGTGTATGTGGTTCAACACACTAGGACTTCTAAGCCAGCTTCCTTTTAACCTTATTTACCTCAACCAAAGCATCATCAGCCTCACCAGCCTACGGTTGTGTCGGATTGAAGAGACTACTTTGAGGAACGAAGAACTAGAAGCCAGCGGCTTTAGCATTCTTTAGCATCCATTCTTTAGCATCCATTCTTTAGCATCCATTCTTTAGCATCCATTCTTTAGCATCCATTCTTTAGCATCCATTCTTTAGCTACTCTCAGTTATTATCAATGCATAGCTACTTTAATAACTCTACCAACATGTAATTAATTACCTCAATTACCTCGACACCGGTGCCCCCGCACATTGACACATTGACTCTGTACTGGTACCCCCAGTATATAGCCCTGCTATTGTTAATTATTTGTTATTCTTATGTCATGCTTTTTTTTAGGTATTTTCTAAAAAACTGCATTGTTGGTTAAGGGGTTGAAAGTAAGAATTTCACTGTAAGGTCTACTACACCTGTTGTATTCGGCGCATGTGACAAATAACATTTGATTAGATTTTTAATGGCTTGCAGTTAATGAGAATGCTCCATTTCTGTTCGAATTCCCCAAACATTCTTAGAAAGAACAGCCAGGGCCATTCATAGAAGCCACAGCCTCAGCCTCAAGCCCCTCCAGCCCTTCGTTCCCATCAATCCCATACAAACTCTTGGCTGAATGAGGCGTATTACACACACACACACACACACACATACACACACACACACACACACACACACACACACACACACACACACACACACACACACACACACACACACACACACACACACACACACACATAGTGGTGGTCGGTGCCGTTTAAGCTTAGGGATGATTTTGTTTTTCATGAGCATGGCCTTATTTTTATTACAGCAAGTTGGATGATTGTCATTCATATTCCATTCACCCAGCTCAATGTAACATCAATAGGTTTAGGCTACTACAATATACTTGAATTTGCCCTATACCGATCATGATGTTGCTACAACCTAGTCTACTAATTAAAGTTTCTAACATAGTTGCACAGGTCGAGAAACAAATTGGAGTAGAGATGACAGACACTGACACATTCAATACCGACTTGCACACTCTTGCCTGCATCTAGCTGATGTAGGGTGTAATCATTACTCCAAACAGTTGAAAAACTAAAACGAGAGTGTCTATTGAACAAATCCAGGTAGATCTGTCTCCATTTTGTTTTGTTCGCTTCCATTTAAGAAACGATGTCCAACAAAATCAGCTAAATGAACACACCCCTGATCATAGCAGCCACATAGGCCTGCAGCATCATCACTTTGCTTGTTGTATAATTCCTTCTGTCATCTACTGTATGTGCTCTCCTCATCTCACCTTTTCCCTTTGCTTGTGGACTTCAGTGCATAACGCAACAGCTGTCTGTGCCGCAACAGCTGTCTGTGACCAGGCAAAAAACACTCTCCAAGCCAAAGCTTCATACCATAACCACTACACAGCCTACATTGTTGTCACCATATTATTTAACATCATAGTCAACATATCTACTAGATCGAACACGTTAGTAAACCCACAATCCAATGCATGTGTACAATCTCGCAGTACAGTGAAGGCTCCAGCAAGCAATTTAGCAGTTACACCGGTGGGATTTTTCTTCTAGAAAACTAAAAGCTTACCTTGACTTAGAAGAGTTGCAGTGTTGGAGCTTACCTTGACTTGGAAGAGTTGCAGTGTTGGAGCTTACCTTGACTTAGAAGAGTTGCAGTGTTGGAGCTTACCTTGACTTGGAAGAGTTGAAGTGTTGGATAGCCTTAGCCAGCTATCTAATATAAATAGCATTCCTCACTGTCAGGTTGTTGAGTAGGCTAAATTAGCTGCATTAGTTAGCTAAGTAAGTAAGTGAAAGGCAAACTGGAAGAGGAATACAACTAAATATAGCTAGCTCTCTATCGCACTGATGCTCCTCCTTCATTTTTTAACAAATGTATTTGTTCAAAACTGTTCAACTATTGTCTTTCTCTCTCTTTGAGGTAACTACTCACAACATTTTATGCACTGCAGTGCTATCTATCAGTAGCTTATGCTTTCAGTACTAGACTTCTGCGATGCTTTGATTGGATCGACAACATGTCAATTCATGTTGCAAGAGCTCTGATATGTTGGAGGACGTCCTCTGGAATGGAAAGAGCTGTTGAGGCCACTTTAGACCTTCTGTGCAAAACAGTATGTTTTAATCAGTTATTTGGTCAAGTGAATATATTATTATAGATTTATATAAAAAGGATAATTTTTTAATGTTCCAATATTTTTAAGAAAATAATTGAGTAGAATGGTCCTCCCCTCCTCCTCTGAGGAACACACACACACACACACACACGAAAACACACACACAAATCCTGAGGCGAGCGAGGCAGAGCTTCAGGTATGCTAACAACATAAACGCTGTGCTGTTTTAGCCCCGGAGCATGAAGAGATTTTTCTGCTGTGGTTGCGGCCCTGAAAATGTAAAACCTGGGGGCTTTCAGGGATCGTCTTCCTTCCAACAATAGGAAGACTAATAGCTAGATCATCTCCCTTGACCACAAATGCCTCTCTGTACATGTTACTTTTATTAGTAGAGCTTAAATGTGATTAAGGAGACTTAGCGTGCAGCTGAATGACGTATGCAGGTGAGGAAGAGGGGCAGGGGATCCTATACGGTATCTCATGAGATCACCCTGACTTTATCTCTCTTACTCACAATTTTTTTACCTTTCTGTAGGTTTTCTCTAGCTTCTTCGCTCAACATTTTTTTCTCTCTCTTCTCCCCTCTCTCTGTTCCTCCAGACACAAACACAGCCCCTCCATTTCTCATACCCCAGCAGGGTAAACCACCAAGACCTGAAGAAGAGACCCCATATTTGTCCTGTTAGTCCTCATCTCTCTATGTCTTATCGTGCTACCTATGTGGTCCCGTCTCCACTCTGCAAAGTCGTCTTCTAATGAGACACACTCAGAGGGTGAAAGGGAGAAGGGAGAAGGGAGTGGAGTTGAGTGGAGAGGGTAGGCCCAGACCAGAATGCCTGCTATTTGGTTTCCCAGTAGGGTTCGTGCAAGACCCCTGCCATAGTCGTCCTCTGCATGTTCCCAGAGACACTTTACTAGCATCCTGATTATTAAACAACACACTTGGGCTGCCACTAGTCCATTTCAGCCCCATTATTATGGAAGATAGTCGCCATTACTGCTGACATTCTATTTTCCACTAGACAGAGAAAGAGAGAGAGAGAGAGAGAGAGAGAGAGAGAGAGAGAGAGAGAGGGGAAAGAGAGACAGAGAGAGACAGAGAGAGAAAGAGAGAGAGAGAGAGAGAGAGAGAGAGAGAGAGAGAGAGAGAGAGTGGAAAGAGAGACAGAGAGAGACACGACAGAGAGTGAGAGAGAAGCCCGAGTAAGTGATATGGAGGAAGACAGAGATCCTGTGTTTTGGAAAATCAGTTTGCAAAACGTCATTTTTTTCTTGTGAAGTTGAGAGCATGCGTTTTGGAACACATTAGTTCAAGTGTACATCTTCCTCCTTAGATATTCATTCAACATAATAGACTATTAGTCCTCGCGCACTGCTGATCTGCTGACTTGGAAGTCCCAAAAACATTCAGCTTGAAGCCGTTAGATGTGAAATTAACTTACTGCTGGCTGCTCTGTGATTACCCTATGCCATTCCATCACTTGGCCTTGATCACTTTTTCTCCCCCTTTACACGCCACATCCTCTCTCTTTATTCCTTTACACACACTCTCGCTGTCTCCTTTCAATTTTCTCTCTACTTTTTACTTCATGGCCCGTGTCTAGAAAGTCAATGGATAAAAGACCCAAAGATCTTTTTGAACAGTCACTCAGAGACCACGGAACTTTCAATCAAAGATGTCAATCAAATCAGACACTCAGCAGTCTACATCTCCTCTGAATTCTTCTATCGACTCCTGCTGGGCCTGTATTCATAAAGCGTCAGAGAAGGACTGCTGATCTAGGATCAGTTTTTCCTTTCAGATCACAATAAAGAAGACCAATATGAACAACAGGGGGATCATCTGATCCTAGATCAACCCTACTCTTAGATGCTTTATGAATCCCCCGCGCTAATGGCATAGAACAGTGATGGATGGAGTGTTCCTACTCCATACGATGATTGCTCAGTAATCTTGAAATATCAGTATCTGTCTCCATACCCTTCAGTCATGTAGAGGATTACATGTCATGTAGGGGCCCAATAATTTTTTACTAAATATTTCCTGCCTCTCTACCCTGCCAGCCTCGCTAACAATTCTAGGGTGAGAGAATGTCCCATGGAACGTGTCTAGAACATTAATATAGGACATTCTGAGAACATGGTAAGCTCTGTTTGACATGAATAAAAATAACTTCCTCCATGACTCAAGGGTATAGAGACAGATACTGATAAAAGGAGATCCTTTCCAGATGGATTGACTGTGTGTGATACTGAGCAACTATCGTATGTTGTAGGAATACTCCATCCATCACTGTTTTATGCCCTTAGTCCCGGGGACTTAGCTGAAAACCAGCAAGGTTTTGCAGCTTTCCCATGAAACGTGTCAAAGAACATTAATATCTTATATTTGGAGAACATGGCAACCATGTTCTGTGTAGGTTTGGTGGGATATTGATGGAATATTCTCCTAACCCTCAGAAAACTGGACACATTAATGTCATTACAACATTAATGTCCTTCCTTCCCATGAAATGTGTCTAGAACATTAAAGATGCACTATGCAGAAATCTCTCTGCCATTTCCTGGTTGCTAAAATGCTAATAATTCGCCTAATGTCAAAGTATGTGACAAAACAAGCAAGCATGGTGCAGAAAATCATTGTACCATCTAAACCGCTGTGAAATATATCTTCCATAACCCAAAATATTGTGTTTTCAGCTGTCTGAAGCTGGTCTACAAAACCAAAAGTACAAAACACAAAAAACAAACCTTAAGAACGGGAAGCATAGAAATAGCGCACATAGAACAGATCTACCGCTTGTTAGACTTACTGTCAGAATGACAGATCTATTTTATGTACCCTATATTTAACTAGGCAAGTCAATTAAGAACAAATTCTTATTGACTATGATGTCCTACCGAGGAACAGTGCCTTGTTCAGGGGCAGAACGACAGATTTTTACCTTGTCAGCTCGGGAATTCGAATCAACAACCTTTCGCTTACTGTCCCAAAGCTCTAAGCATTAGGCTACCTGACGCCCGATCTAACACACATTTCAAATCAAATCAAATCAAATGTTACTTGTCACATGCGCCGAATACAACAGGTGCAGTAGACCTTACAGTGTAATGCTTATTTACAAGCCCTTTACCAATAATGCAGTTTTAAGAAAATACAAAAAAAAAGTAAGAGGTAAGAAAAACAAATAATTAAGGAGCAGCAGTAAATAACAATAGTGGGGCTATATACAGGGGGTACCGGTTCAGAGTCAATGTACAGGGCACCGGGGTCGAGGTAATTGAGGTAATTATGTACATTCAGGTAGGGTTATTAACGTGGCTATGCATAGCAGCAGCGTAGCGGAGGAGGGGTACAAATGGTCTGGGTAGCCATTTGATTAGCTGTTCAGGAGTCTTATGGCTTGGGGGTAGAAGCTGTTTAGAAGCCTCTTGGACCTGGACTTGGTGCTCCGTTACCACTTGCCGTGCGGTAGTAGAGAGAAAAGTCTATGACTAGGGTAGCTGGAGTCGTTGCCAATTTTTAGGGACTTCCTCTGACACCGCCTGGTATAGAGGTCCTGGATGGCAGGATGTTTGGCCCCGGTGATGTACTGGGCCGTAAGCATTGCCCTCTGTAGTGCCTTGCGGTTCGGAAGCAGAACAGTTGCCATACCAGGCAGTGATGCAACCCGTCAGGATGCTCTCAATGGTGCAGCTGTAAAATCCTTTGAGGATCTGAGGACCCATGTGAAATCTTTTCAGTCTCCTGAGGGGGGAGTAGGTTTTGTCGTGCCCTCTTCACTGTCTTGATGTGCTTGGACTATGTTAGATGGTTGACAATGTGGATGCCAAGGAACTTGAAGCTCTCAACCAGCTCCACTACAGCCCCGTTGATGAGAATGATGGCGAGCTTGGTCCTCCTTTTTCTGTTGTCCACAATCATCTCCTTTGTCTTGATCACGTTGAATGAGAGGTTGTTGTCCTTGCACCACAGGGTCAGGTCTCTGACCTCCTCCTTAAAGGCTGTCTCATCGTTGTCAGTGATCAGGCCAACCGCTGTTGTGTCATCAGCAAACTTAAAGATGGTATTGGAGTTGTGCCTGGCCGTGCAGTCATGAGTGAACAGGAAGTACAGGAGGGGACTGAGCACGCACCCCTCAGGGGCCCCTGTGTTGAGGATCAGCGTGGCAGATGTGTCGTTACCTACCCTTACCACCTGGGGTAGGCCTGTCAGAAAGTCTAAGATCCAGTTGCAGAGGGGGGTGTTTAGTCCCAGGGTCTTTAGCTTCGTGATGAGATTTGAGGGCACTGTGGTGTTGAACGTTGAGCTGTAGTTAATGAATAGCATTCTCACATAGGTGTTCCTTTTGTCCAGGTGGGAAAGCGCAGTGTGGAGTGCAATAGAGATTGCATCATCTGTGGATCTGTTGGTGCAGTATGCAAACTGGAGTGGGTCTAGGGTTTCTGGGATAATGGTGTTGATTTGGGCCATGGCCAGCCTTTCAATGCATTTCATGAATACAGACTTGATTGCTACGGGTCGGTAGTCATTTAGGCAGGTTACCTTAGTGTTCTTGGGCACAGGGACTATGGTGGTCTGCATGAAATGTGTTGATATTACAGTTGACCTGTTTAAAGGTCTTACTCACATCAGCTGTGGAGAGTGTGATCACACAGCAATCCGGACCAGCTGATGCTCTCATGCATGTTTCAGTACTTGTCTCGAAGTTAGCATAGAAGTGATTTAGTTTGTCTGGTAGGCTCATGTCACTGGGCAGCTCTCGGTTGTGCTTGTAGTCTGTAATAGTTTGCCAGCCCTGCCACATCCAACGAGCGTCGGAGCCGGTGTAGTACGACTCGACTTTAGTCCTGTATTGACGTTTTGCCTGTTTGATGGTTCGTCGGAAGGTATAGCGGCATTTCTTATGCTTCTGGGTTAGAGTCCAACTCCTTGAAAGCTGCTGCTCTGCCCTTTAACTCAGTGCAAATGTTGCCTGTAATCCATGGTTTCTGCTTGGGGTATGTATGTACAGTCACTGTGGGGACGACGTCCTTGATGCACTTATTGATAAAGCCAGTGACTGATGTGGTGTACTCCTCGATGCCTTCAGAATAATCCTGGAACATATTCCAGTCTGTGCTAGCAAAACAGTCCTGTAGTTTAGCATCTGCTTAATCTGACCACTTTTTTATAGACCGGGTCACTGGTGCTTCCTGCTTTAATTGTTGCTTGTGAGCAGGAATCAGGAGGATAGAGTTATGGTCAGATTTGTCAAGTGGAGAGCGAGGGAGAGCTTTGTACGCATCTCTGTGTGTGGGTGAAGGTGATCTAGATTTATTTTTGCTCTGGTTGCACATTTAACATGCTGATAGAAATTTGGTAAAACGGATTTAAGTTTACCTGCATTAAAGTCACCGGCCACTAGGAGCGCCGCCTCTGGGTGAGCGTTTTCTTGTTTGCTTATGGCGGAATACAGCTCATTGAGTGAGGTTTTGTGCCAACTTTGCTCTGTGGTGGTATGTAGACAGCTATGAAAAATACAGATGAAAACTCTCTAGGTAGATAGTGTGGTCTACAGCTTATCATGAGATACTCTACCTCCAGAGAGCAAAGCTTTGAGGCATCCTTAGATATTGTGCACCAGCTGTTGTTTACATTAAAGCATAAGCCCCCACCCTGTGTCTTACCAGAGGCTGCTGTTCTGTCTTGCTGATAGAGTGTATAACCCACCAGCTGTATGTTCTTTTTATTTTTTTACCTTTATTTAACTAGGCAAGTCAGTTAAGAACAAAGTCTTAGTTTCAATGACGGCCTAGGAACAGTGGGTAAACTGCCTGTTCAGGGGAAGAACGACAGATTTGTTGGAAACGACAATTGCTGGAAAATAAATGGGATGAACTGAAAGCACATTTATCCTACCAACGGGACATTAAAAACTGTAATATCTTATGTGTCACCAAGTCGTGGCTGAACAACTACATTGTGGCGGCAGGATAGCCTAGTGGTTAGAGCGTTGGTGACACATAAGATATTACAGTTTTTAATGTCCCGTTGGTAGGATAAACGTGCTTTCAGTTCATCCCATTTATTTTCCAGCAATTGAACATTAGCTGGCAGAATGCAAGGCAAGGGCACATTAGCCACTCGCAGCCTGATCCTCACAAGGCACCCAGATCTTTTGCCTCGAAATCTCTGTTTCCTTCTCCAGCGAATAATGGGGATCGGGCCTGGTCGGGTGTCTGCAGTATATCCCTCGCGGCCGACTCATTGAAGAAGAACTCCTTATATTCTGAGAACATGGTAACCACGTTCTAGGTAAATTCTGTTTGACAGGGAATGGTCCCATGGAAACAGTCCTTGCACAACACGAGAACCTTCCTATGAAAATGTTAGGTAATGACCTAATGAGACTCTTAAGGGAACATTTTCTAAAGTTGTGGGAATGTTTGTTGTTAGCTGGGAGGCAGTCTCCCATGAAGCTACTTCAGGAACTCTTCAGGCATGAGGTCCTCAGTTTAAATCAGGCGGGATAGAGAGAGATGGTGGCCATGTTGAAAGCTAAAAACAGCACACACACAAAAACAGCTTGTCTCTCTGCTCCTTGAGAGATTGCCTGATCCCAGATCTGTCAGTGACAATAAGTTGACAAGCAGATCTAGGATCAGGCTAGTGGAGAGACTCAATAACAGCAACCAGGTTGCATCCCACTATATATGGAATAGGGTGCCATTTGGAGTGCATCCCAGGAAACAGGGAGTGTAACAGTAGTAACCTCCTGCACTTAGACTTAGTAGTCACAGACATGGTTCAGGGAGATGCAGCCTAGTAAAACCCACAGGGCCGTGTCTCCCCTCTCTCACTCCATGGCCCCAGGCCAGGGATGATGTGACCCACACTAGGGGAGGAAGGTAGAGTGGTGGGGTGCTGGATGGGGATACTGCAGAAGAACTGGAAAAAATGAAAAAAGAGTTAGGAGCCCGGGCTGAGAAAGTGCAAGAGGGGAAAATGCTGAAGTACGCTCCGGCGGTGATAACGGCGTCATATCCCAGACTCCCTTACTGCTGGAGAGGCGCGGCGCCCACTTACAAGATGAGCTGGCTGCTAAATTACAGCTGACCCGTTACAGCGCCCTGATTTATTCCTGCTTTTCACACTTCTTCAGATGAGTGTGTGTGAGCATACACACCACATTTCTGCTGTGGTGTAGGGAGGGGTGTGTGTGTAGCACTGGGAGAGGTCGTTTGGGGAAAGCTGCTGTGCTGCTGATGTTGTGGGGATGTACTGTAGTGCATTAGGCTTGTTTTCCTGCAGCCCCAGCCGTGTGTTCTGACAACATGTTTTACTCTCTTCCCACCCCTGATGTGTGAGTGTAACAGGGGCACAGACTCACTTGACTGGCTGGCCCTGTACAGTATAGTTTAGCTCATCCTGGCATTTCTCTGCTCCGCTTCGGCAGGGGGTAAGAATATGTCTGTCTGACCAATGATCAGGATTCTGGAGAGGATGAGTGTGGAAAAGAAGGGAGGGAGAGACCGAGGGAGAGGGAAAGAGTGTGACGAGTCTGAGGGCGGACAGGGGGAGAGAGGGGGGAGGAAGAGAGAGAGAGAGAGAAGACTACACGGGATGAGGAAATAGTTACACTTTTAATCTGTATGCACATCTAAAAATAGCCTCCCCCTTCTCTGTCTGCCGCTGCCCACTGGGGCACGCTTGTTAAAGTCTGGTCTGCTTGCTGAGAAAGAGAGAGAGAGAGAGAACACTAGAAGGAAAGACTAACAAACAGAAGAAGAAAGAAAGACAGAACCGAAGACAGAGCGCTGGGAAAAAGAAGCCGGGGAGAAAGAGAGGAAGCTTTCAGAGAGAGTGCGAGTGAGTTTATAAAGCTTCCCTCCCTCCCTCCCCAGTCTGTGTGTCTGCTTGGGGGATCAGACGTACAGCCATGCTTCAATTGTTCCCTCTCATTCAGCCATCATCCTTCCATCTATCCAGACTGCCAAGTAGCCAGTTGGGCTACGCACATCACCATTCCTCACCTATTTGGCCCCGGGACCTTTTTGTGAGCTTTACTGTAGCAATAAAAAGCACCTAGCGCTTAGAAACGTTCAACAACAGACAGGATTTTACAAGGCCCGGTGGCAAGGACCTTCTCTGAGAGGTTCACCACACACACAGGCCGTGAATCACATCATACACAACCACAGAGTCACCCCATTCTTTAAATGCCGGTATGCCTGCCTCCTCCCTGCCTTCCAGTCCCAGAGCTTGAGTCACGACTAGCTACTGTATCAGTGTAACCAGCATCCTGCTTCCGTCCCAGGCTGCATCTGACACGGCACCCTATTCCCTGTTTAGTACTTTTGACCAAAGCCCTTGAACAGGGTCCTATGGGTCCTGGTCAAACATAGTGCCCTAGATAGGGAATAGGGTGCCATTTGGGACGCACACCTCCCAGCCTCTGTCCCAGCCGCGTGGCAGGCCTGTAAAGGTTCAGTCTGATGTGTAATCTCTCTCTCTCTTTCTTGGTCTCTCTTTGTTTCTCTCTCTCTTTCTCTTTCTCACTCTCTCTCGCTCTCTTTTTCTCCAACCCCCCTCTCTCTCTCCCCCCCCCCCTCTCTCTGTTACTGCTATGTCTGTTGCGTCGCTCTTTTTCCGACTTCCAGGAATATGAGTGGAACGGGACAGTGTGCCGCTGTTTGTTTTGAGTGGGGATTTTTCCCAGCCTGCCAAAACCTTATGAAAGGCTTCTCTAACGCAGAGAGAGAGAGAGAGAGAGAGAGAGAGAGAGAGAGAGCATACTCTTAAAATAGCAGGATTCTGTCTAGGACTCCCTGAGATATTGAGATCCTCCATTCCCGGAATCCAAAACTATCGTTCTATCTGTCCTATTCAACCTCTCATCTAGAGCTACCCTTGGAATAGAATGGAGTAGAGTAGAGCAGAGTACAAACAAATATAATATAATAGAGCACAATAGAATAGAATATATGGAATTGCCCATCGATAATGGTAGAAATGGAAGTTTAGCACCAGTCAGACATTGCTGATGGTATGAGATTTGATGGCTCTCTAGGCTGAGTGCTGGGTATCGCACAGTGTCATACCTCTCTTTCACATGGACCAGACTGGAACACACATCTGGTTTAGGGACAGTAATAGAGGTGATGAACCCTGATGCTTCTGATGAGCACCTAAAACAGTCTCTCACTCCCTCTATACACGCCCAGGTCGCTTCACTCTCTCACTTCCTCTATACACGCCCAGGTCGCTTCACTCTCTCACTTCCTCTATACACGCCCAGGTCGCTTCACTCTCTCACTTCCTCTATACACGCCCAGGTCGCTTCACTCTCTCACTCCCTCTATACACGCCCAGGTCGCTTCACTCTCTCACTTCCTCTATACACGCCCAGGTCGCATCACTCTCTCACTCCCTCTATACACGCCCAGGTCGCTTCACTCTCTCACTTCCTCTATACACGCCCAGGTCACTTCACTCTCTCACTTCCTCTATACACGCCCAGGTCGCTTCACTCTCTCACTCCCTCTATACACGCCCAGGTCGCTCACTCTCTCACTTCCTCTATACACGCCCAGGTCGCTTCACTCTCTCACGCCCACTTCCTCTATACACGCCCAGGTCGCTTCACTCTCTCACTTCCTCTATACACGCCCAGGTCGCGCTCTCTCACTTCCTCTATACACGCCCAGGTCGCTCACTCACTTCCTCTATACACGCCCAGGTCGCTTCACTCTCTCACTCCCTCTATACACGCCCAGGTCGCT